>NW_004949098.1:1017214-1038478 GCF_000317375.1 Microtus ochrogaster | reverse complement strand
GGGGAGGTGATCTTAGCTGCCTTTCCTCAGCTGTCTGGGGCTTGCTGAGCAGTGAACTCCAGGGATCCACCTGTGTCTGCTTCCCCAGCCCTAGGATTACACGCGCATGCCACCTGGATCCAGTCTCCCTTCTCCCCATTGCTCAGCTTCTCTGCTGTCACCTCTCTCTAGTCAAGGTGCTTACAGGAGCTCACAGCTGTCCCCCAGTTCTGGATGGATACGCAGCACGATTGCCACAGGTTCATTACCACCCAGACACAGCAAGGCGCAGGTCATCCTGGGGTACACAGTGAGACCGTCTCAAAAAACAAAGGAAATCTATAAATGCTCCTACTCAGGAGGCTGAGACTGCAAGATCAAAGCCTGCTTGGGCTAGAGAGAGTTAAGGTTACACTGAGCAACTTTGCGAGGACCAAGTCTCAAGTATAAAGACTGGGGCCAGGTATGGTGGCACATATCTGTCCTCCCAGCACTTGGGAAGCTAAAGGTCAGCCTGGGCTACAGGAGACCCTACCTCAAAGAGGGGTTGGAAGGAAAACACGAGATGGATGTAACTTAGTGACAGGGTTGCTTGGTTGGCTCTGGGTTCAAGTGCTGGGGCACTTAAAATTATGTATATATTTGAAATTGAAAGAAACTAAATTTGCCCCAAATATGTATAGACTTTAACTGTGTGTAGTCTCTGAACCCCAGTGTAGGAACCACTGACCCAGCACCTCTCGGCAGTGTGAGGCACCCGGAGGTGGAGGATGGACGTTAAGTTACAGGCTAATATGACTTGTTTTATATAGTGATTTGTGATGTTTTGGATGAGATGTGCCCCATAATCCCAGGCATTTCATACTGGTTCCGTATTTAGTGGCGCTGTTTGGAGTGGTTTAGGAGCTGTGGCCTTGTTGGAGGAAGTGTCACTGGGGGCAGGTTGAGACGTTAAGGACTGACACAATTTCTCGTCCTTCCTTTCTGCCTCCCACTTGAGCTTCAGCTTCTGCTTTTAGCATCGGGTTCCTGCTGCCCGTTCATTTGTAGTGTTTATCACAGCAATAGAAAGGTAACACGGTGTCCAACCTCCTACAGGCTTTAGTATTCCAGAACCCATCTCCGTGGATACTGAAAGATAACACTGTACTCCAAATGTATTTACTGATCCCATCAGTGATGGGCAGTGCTAACTTGCCCCAAAGACGACGGCACTCTAAAGTGCTCATTTTTAAGATCCAATCACACACTAAATATTTTGAAAAAAAAAAAAAAAGTTAAAATTTATTAATAATAGTTAACATCACATGGTTAATTCGACTAGTTCTCTACTGTACATGGTGACAACACATTCACTAGACTGAGTGCCCAGGGATTTGAGATGAGCCAAAAGTTACTGAACATCACACAAAGCAGCATTAGCGGAGGGCTGTCAGCCCAGGGCTGGGAGCAGCCAGCCTAGTGCCAAGAACACAGCACACTGCCTCCTGCTCTGGAGTGAAAGCCAACACTTCCTCAAAAGCTAGCCACACGCCCGTCTCCACCTACAAAGTGTCCTCTCTCAGAGATGGGGCCTGATCTGACAGTGTAAAATTTAAGATTCAAAAATGTCGTCAAGATCCGTCTGCACTCCGTGGCTACCTTCTAGTGTTTCTCACATCTGTAGGTGGCTTTGGCTTTCAATGGTCTGGATCAGGTCGGGGAAGCGAGGGTGCCACACCCCACTGGCAGTGCCAGCCTGGTACAGTCTCAGGAGGACCGGGCTCTGCTCTGCACGACTGAGAAATGCTCACAACTTGGGTGTACCAGCGGTGAGTTTCTCTCGGTCTCTCTGTTTTGACCCCTGCACCCTGCTCATTAGCACGACAAGGCTGTCCCCTCTTTAGTAGGTCGTAGCCGGGTTTAACTGTGGTGGTCAATCTAGTATTTTTAGAGCAGAAGTGAACTTTTGGAGTCAGAGCAGAGGACAGGGCTTTCGAGACCTCCTCCAACAGTCTGAAATAAATAGCATGTATAAAAAAAGTGAGTCAGCCCCTCAGTGCAGCTCAGTCTGGGGAGGCAGACGGACAGCAGAGGGCGAAGGTACAAACACCCCATAGCATCCCTGAGGTTTTTGGTTGTTTCGTTGCTTCATTTGGTTTGTTATGACAATCAGATAGAACTTTAAGGACATTTTTTTTCTTTTTGGTGGCTTCCTTTAAGATGCTAAACAGTTTTAAAACACTGACTGACCTACAGATGGAGATTGCTAAGCAGTGAGTATTTGAACAAGTCCTTCGGTTTCTTTTAGCTAACATCCCAGGCGATATCACTCAGGAGAGCAGACAGAGCAGCCAGCTGCTGCGGTTTTCTCTGTCCAGGGGCCAGCCTCAGTCTCCATCCCTGCCCTGAACACTCTCCCGAGACTGCAGGAAAGGGCTGGTACTCTGCCGTCTGCCCACCACACCTCTCCTCTGCCCGCGGGTGAATAAGTTGTTTCTAGGAGCCAGTGTCTCCACCTCATATTCTGAACTACACGGATTTACTAATGAGGCCAAGTCACAAGACCCTGGCCAGCTATGTACAGAACAAAGGAACATATAAATACATTACTTACAATTAACCATTACACAATGAAGGAGAGGACCTGTTTCACAAACTAAATAAATTTCAAACATAAATTAAGAAACAAACAAAATAAAACAGTGTTTCCACTTCTGCAGGGGGGGAAAAAACTTAAAAAGCTACCAAAAGTCACCCCAACCAAGGTCTGTTTTTCGTGAATGATGCATTCAGCCATGTGAGGTAAAGCCACAAACACTTGGAGGAGGTGTCAAATCTTGGCTTTGGTTTGGATTCTCTATTCCAGGACAGCAAATGTTAGAACCAGCAGGGAAATGCTTATGGTTGAGCTGAAGAGGGTCAGCCATAAGGCCATCATGGGGGGATATCCCTCTACTTCGCCTCCCTCCCAACGTCTGCCTCTGACAAAAGAAGCAAACATCCTTTTGGTGAGATGCTGTCCACCTACAAATGTCACATTCACATCCAAGATGAGGCAGCCATGTCTTTAAGACTATCTCCATCCCATAGGATTGTACCGGAAGTAGAACAGGGAGAGAAATGATCTCAGGAGGTAACAGGAGCAACTGTGAACAGTTCCATACTTCTGATTCTCAGGAAGGCCAAGGATCGGGTGTCAAACTCTACAGTGAACATACAGAGACAAAGCCTCAGTCTCCCAGGGTCCTCTCTGGGCATGAAATGACAAGGGGTCCATCCATCCTCATAACTTAAAGCAGGAAGCGGCCGCGCAGCAGAGAAGTCCCGTCTGGTCTCTGACTCTACCTCTGTCCGGCTTCCCGGATGCGGCAGGCCACCGCAGTGATAAGAGCCGCTCCCTTCCCACTGCCGTCCTCGGACTCCAGGAAAGACACATCACATTTCGGAGCCAGATCTCTCACGGTCTCATGCATGACTTTGGCAAAGCTAAAAAGAGAGAAAGAAGGGATGTGACTGGTTCGTGTCCTCCAAGGAAGCTGGAAACAGGAAGGAAGGTGAGAAGCACGACAACACTGATTGGGTACCGGGTGCCAGAAAACACAGTCTTGAGGGCCACGCCCTAGTCTTACAACAGAGTGGCCAGTCAAGAGAGTGGAAGGCTCAAGTTTGGCACAAATGTCTTGAGAGGCTGGAGAACTTTTTTAAAAAATAAATCAGCTGGTCCTGGGATGGAGCTCAGTTGATGATGCTTGCCTAGCGATACAAGTGAGGCCCTTGGGTTTTATCCCCAGCATCAACTGAGTGTGGTAGCACTTGTCCGTAATCCCAGCAAACAGGAAGCAGAGGCAAGAGAGTCAAAAGCTCAAGGTTACCCTTGGCTCTATAGAAAGTTAGAGGCGGGTCTGGAATACAAGAGACCAGCTTTAAAAACAGCTGGGACGGCTGGCTCGGCACGAGCAGTGCACACGACTCTTGCAGGACCAAGATTCAGTTCCCAGCACCCACGTGACACCAGCTCCAATGCCATCTTCTGGCCTCTGTAGGCACGGTACCCAAGTACACAATCTCCCCACACTCCCCACCTTTACCCATATACAAATAGTTACAGGGTCAATTATGGGTTAGAGAGATGGCTCTGTGGTTAGAGCATCTATTCATCTACTGTTCTTTCAAGAGACAAATGTAATTGGTAGCATGTCAGGCTGCTCACCAATGCCTGTAGCTCCAGTTCCAGGGAATCAATCCGTCTCCGGCACCTAACCCTGTGTATGTACCCCTATATAGACACATGCACATACATGCTTCAGTGTTGTGGGTTATGTGTCATCTGAGCATGAATAAAGCCACTGTCAGCACACAGACATGGGCATGGCTATGTGCCTCCAAAACCTTTAGTAACACAAGCCCCGAGTTACTAAATGTGTGATAATCCCTGGACCACAGGGAAAATCTTGCTGTTATCATAGAGTGAGGCGACCAGAGTATTCCCAGCAGCACTGTTCACAACAGCTAAAATGTCAGAACAATTAAACAACAGAGAACAGCAGTGATGTGATCACTGGAAAACATGATCCCCCCCACCCCCCGCCCCAGTCAGGTGTGCTGATGCACACCTGCCATTCCACCTTGTGAGGTGGAAGTCAGAGGGTTAGGAATTTGAGGCCAGCCTCAGCTACATAATTTGGTCAAGGCCGATGCGGCTTACACAAGTCTCTGCCTCAAAAAACCAAAAAGCTGCTGTCCAGCCACAACCGCACAAAGACTTTTGATATGGGAGTACCTTCTGTGTGATGCTTATATTGGTTAATGAATAAAAAAACTGCATTGGCCTGATAGGGCAGAATTTAGGTAGGTGGAGAAGACAGAACTAAATTCTGGGAGGAAGAAAGCAGAGTCAGAGAGATGCCATGGATCGACCACCAGAGTAAGACATGCTGCTGAAACTTAGCCATTAAACCACTGCCACATGGAGGTACACAGATTAATAGAAATGGGTTAAATAAAGATGTAGGAGCTAGCCAATAAGAAGCTAGAGCTAATGGACCAAACAGTGTTTTAATTAATACAGTTTTTGTGTGGTTATTTTGGGGCTAAGCTAGCTGGGTGGCCGGGACGAACAAGCAGCCTCCTTGCAACAGACTCCCAAGCCAGCAAAGGGGCCATGACCATTAATCTCCAAACTAAGCACTAAACGCTCTTTGGAGTGGCTGAGAGAAGTCAAGGACAGAAGTGCACCAGGAAGGGAGGACAGGGAAGGCCTCCAGGGGCAGGCACTCACTGAGGATGGAGCTTGTAGAGAGTCCCGTCTACACCCACTGTCACTTTGAGGCTGTCCAGCCCTCGGTTTTCTCTTATCTTGTCCACCACAGCAGCCATGCCTGCGCCGCAAAGCTGAGCCGCACGCCGGGCGACCACGGTGCACACCTCCTTCACGATGATGCTGTCATCGCAGGTGCTCTCCAGCCCTAGGTGGCGCAGGATGGCGCGGACCTGCAGCAGGGCCAGGCAGTCACTGCGTGCAAGGGAGACAATGGATGGTCAGGTGTGCCCAGGCAGGTTCTGGGGAGTGAGGTGGGGTGGGGGCGGCGTTATCTGGCTCTTGAGCAGTGCTCATCCGCTCGTTCTTCCCACAGGTGACAGAGCTATGAACAAATGGCCCTCATTCTATCTGACACCCAAGGCAGAACATGGCTACCACCACAAAACTGATGCTCACAGGCGTGCTGGCCTGCCATCCCAGCTTTCAGGAAGCTGAAGCAGGAGGATTGCCAAGTGCAATGGCAACCGTGGTTACATAGTAAGATCTACCTCAAGAAGACCAAAACCAAACTACACTAAAGACAAAGGAAACTCACACCCTCCAAGCAGACTAGCCCTGATATTCAGTTTAAACTCAGCAATACCACTTTCCACGGCCTTTTTCCATGTCCAGCATGGTTCTTTGGGGAAGTGTCAGTCAAGAAGGGGTCACTCACTGTAAGCAGACCAATGTGAGCCACATCCTGACCTCACAAGAGCTGGGGAAACCTGTGAGCCTGTCCATTCATGAGGGGAAAAATGAGCACATGGACCCACCTTCTTCCCAAGTCCCCATCCTTACCTCTCGATCTGAGACAGGAACTTGGTCTCAAAGATTCCCCTCGTCTTGAGGCGCTCTGAGATGCGGCCGCGGAAGAGCAACCCTCTCTTAGTGAAATCGATGAGGATGTTGCGCACGATCTCGCCCAAGTACATGCCGCTGATCATCTTCTCGAATCTGCAGTGTGACAGTGCCCACAGAAGTCAGAACGGGGCAAACGTGTCCAGGCAAAAAAGAAAGAAGGGAGCTGGCACACTCCTCTTGCGGGAAAACAACAGCTCCTGCGTCGTGTGAGCAACATCCAGGAATCTTTTCAAACATTCACCAAAACTCACCACCTGACTGTTGACAGCTCCTTAGGAAGAGACACACTCACAAACCCAATACCACTTTCAGGATCGGGGGAAGATGGCTGAGTCTTCATCCCTAATTCCATTGGACAACTTACTTGCTTTCCCTTGGACCTCAAATAACTGGTGTCAACACACACTTTTGGAGCCAGCCATGACTATGACTAAGCACAATGCCTTTTTAAAAAGCTAAAGCCCGGGGGCTGGAGAGATGGCTCAGTGGTTAAGAGCATTGCCTGCTCTTCCAAAGGTCCTGAGTTCAATTCCCAGCAACCACATGGTGGCTCACAACCATCTGTAATGAGGTCTGGTGCCCTCTTCTGGCCTGCAGGCATACACATAGAAAGAATATTGTATACATAATAAATAAATAAATATTAAAAAAAAAAAAAAGCTAAAGCCCAAGGGTCCCCAAGGGTCAGTGACGATACTATTGTTGCCCTACCTCATTGTGTAGCCTGCTTCCTTCATGAATGGTGCTTGCCTGGCTTGCAGAGGTGTTTTAGTCTGGGCCCTCTAATTTAGACTAATTATTTGCAAAGTGTTGTCTAAAGGGCCAAGATCTTTGACTAATTCAGTGTGGTGACACTGTAGATGGCATCTTCCTAGTGGGAAAGGTGGCAGACCTTAGGCCTCAGCTCAAGCTCTAAGCCTCCACACTGCATGAGGCTCTGTAACACTGGGGATGCTCATCCAGTCTGACAATAGAGGCACTAGATGCTGAGTAGCCAGAGAAAGGCTTCCTTCCTGTCAAAGCCACGCCAACACCACTTCTTCACCCTGGGAGCCATGAGCTGCCAGTTCCCATGGGCTTTCCTCAGTCTCAGACCTAGCCTCCAGTGCACTCTCCCTGACCTTATCGGTGTGTTTAAGAAGCTCTTTGAAGGAGAAACCCACTAAGGTCCTCAAGAGAATAAATGTCTGGTGGGGAAATGCCGTGGTGGAGAGAGCCCAGCCAACCGAGGTCTCATTCAGGATGTAGGCCCCCAACACAGGTGAGTGCTTACCTCTGCTTGCCAGGGTTGAGAGAGAGCTCATCCACAGCAACATCAAACTCTGTGCGGAAGTCATTCAGGCAGCCGTTGTCCCCAAAGGCCCCCCACTCCATGTTGACGCACATCCGTCCCTCCTCTCCATCCACCAGCTCCACATTGCGCATCTCTTCCATGTAGCAGGCATTGCTTCCAGTGCCTGTCAATCAGAGGGCACCGGTCCTCCGTCAGCACCAGTCTCCCATCCACCCGAGGCCATGCATCACCATTCGGGAAGGAGAGTTGGTGTCCTTACCAACAATAAGGCCAACTTCACAGTGAGGGTCTTCATAGCCACAGGTCATCATGGTCCCAACTGTGTCATTCACGACAGCAACTACATCCAGGTCAAACTCCTGATGGCAGAAGCAGATGCCTGTCTAGTCCACAAATTCCAATATCCTCTGCTTAGGCACTTTAAGACAGACAGACAGAAACACGCACGCACGCGCACACACACACACACACACACACACAGCCACTTATCTGCTCACTCCTCTCTGCTCTCCCCATTCAACTTCACTTTTCCTCAAAGCCTTCCAGCAGCACCTGCCACTGGATCACGGGCTTCTGTTTATAGAGTAGACTGTTGTGGTCAGCCCTGAGTCCCCACGCCCAGTAGTTAATCAACCACTGCTGAGTAATGAAGCTAATTTCCCTCCAACAAAGTAATAGCATGTGATATTGCCCTGACTCTGAATACAGCAACCACCTTGGGTTCTGGGGGACCAACACATCAGGATCTGCACTATGTCTCCTGCGGGGGTACCAACCATCGGGACTTATACTATGGCTCCCACCTCTCGCCGGTGAATTGCTTCCTTCAGCAACGTGACCACATCCTCGCCCTCACAGCCAGATGCCTTGAAGCCTTTTGTCCACTTGAGGAGGATGCTCTGGAAGAAAACAAACAAACAAATAAATAACTCACAGGCACACACAGGGGGACATCAGAAAGGGGATACTGGTCATTCCTGGAGCCCCACTTTGCAAACAGATTACCCACAAATGATCTTGCGCTTGTATCTAAGGTACTGACTTGGTTGTATCATTTCATTCTCACCACCGGAACAGCGAGCTGGGGAACAGCATAGGGAGAGAAGCCACCAGGCTCCCCAGAGTCTGTACAGACTCAGACAGAGAAAGAACGTGGTCGGGCAGGGAGGGATGAGTGCTTCTGTTCATGTCTGTGTGCACAAAGCTGTGCAGGTGGCAGGCGTGTGGAGGCCGGGGGCCAATACCTGATATCTTCCCCCTTTGCTGTGCACCTTATTGTTTTCAGGGACCTGTCATTAAACCTGGAACTCACTAATTCAGTTAGATTGGCTGGTCAAGGAGTGCCCAGATCTCCCTGGCTCTGCTTCCCCATGGCTGGGGTGACAGGCACATTATTGTACCCGGGTTTTATATGGGTGCTGGAGATACAAATTCAGATCCTCTTTCTTACAAGGCAAGTACTGTACCATCTGAGCCATCTCCTAGCCCCTTAGAGCCCCTTTAATGTGCCCTTCATTGTGTGGGGGCCATCTGAACAGATACCCATTGACTTTGCACGTGGGAGAAAGGTTTGTTCCCTATTGCTCTTGATACTGTAGCCGCCAGCACAAACCAGCACCCTCAAACCCCTTTCCCGAAAGGCTGGAACCACGGCCACCCACACGCACGGTGTCTCCAAGCCTCGCTCATGGACGCGCCCATCGCTTGCGTATTCTTAATAAGCCTGGATGTGTCATCCTGTGATCAGATCCCAAGAGATTCAGAACCAAACAGCCCCGTGAAGGCCTGGCTTCACCCCACACAGACAAAGGCATGTTTGTCTCCTCTGCCCATCTCTCATCTACCGGTGACTTTTGTGCCTCTGGCAAAAGTGTTTATAACCTCATTTCAGATGATCATTACAATAAGACAACACTGGGCTTCAACAGCCAGGGAGACTTGCCCAAAGTCAGTGGTGAATACATGTGGCCAGAGACCTCTGGGTCTCCGTGTCTCCTTAATGTCTACTGAAGCCTCATCCAAGAGGTGATGTCATCAGAGCCAATGGCCACAGCTGGCTCCTGCTTTGTGTACTCTTTATTTAGTTCTAGACTTAATACACAGGCTTCACAGAAACAGACAGGAAAATTCAGCAAGTATCTAAGATGTTACAGTCCTGACAGGAACAGTCAACAGTGTCAGGTTCCCCGATAAATGCACAAAGATTGCACATGCGTTGGCACGAAAAGGTAGTGTCTACCTGGGTGCATGAGGACCTGAGTTTGATATCCAGTACCCACGTAAAAACCTGGGAAGGTGGACACCGCAGAATCTCTAGGGCTTGGTGTCTAGACAGCCTTGCAAAATTAGTAAGCTCCAGGCTCTCATTACTCTCATTAGAGAGACGTTGTCTCAAAAACAAGGTAGATACCCCTGCCTGAACATACATGTGGCACCCCAACATACACACAAATAAGTTAAATTTTAAAATATGAGTTCCCACTAATGTCCCCAACCAAGGTCACTCATACCCTCTTTCCCTCTTCAAAGAGCAACTCTCCCTGCTGTAAATTAAAGCCCACATGACAGCCCTCCCGGAAGGCAGCGCTACCTGGTCCAGGCTGTTCTGTTGGCACGGGAAGGAGAAGGTGAAGCCCAGAGGCAGAGACACGCCTTTCATGCCCATGTACTCAAGGAAGTCCGCGATGCACTGGACGATGTGGTCAAAGAGCTGCAGGAAGAAAGGGCATTGAGGGAAGGAACCGGGCCAGAGGGGGATGCCCCCAAACATTCGACCAAGGAGAATTGCAAGCTCAGGCATCACCTGAGGAGCCACTCTGCCAGGGCCCTGAACCCTTGAGCCCTACCCAAGCCAGGGGGGAAAGGCGCGGGGTGGGGGGTGTGTCTTTGAAGTTGGGAAGGCCACTGGATCCTCCCAGAAGCTCATGACCTCCCCTCTTCCCTGGCATGTCACCTCCTTTTCTCTCCCATCCCAAGCCTCACCTCTTCCCCAGTGCCATGCATGACATCCTGAGGGATGGAGTAGATCTTGTTATGCATCTCCACGCCCTTCCGCTTCCCGTTCCGCACGCGCACTAGCAGGACCCGGAAATTTGTTCCTCCAAGATCCAAGGCCAGAAAGTCTCCTTTCTCTGGAAAATCAACCCAGGGTGGTAATGAGTTGTTGACAGAGAGTCAGAGTTTACACACCTGCCCTTTGTTAGGAAAGACGGAGCATGAGCGCCACCTAGCAGTTAAGGAAGGAAGAACCTCAGGACCAGATCTGAATGGTCCTACCTGACCCCAGAAGTCAGCTCTTTAGAACATCAGGTATGCCAATACAGTATGCTTAAAATTGTCAGATGTAACATCTGAGCCAAGACAAATGCTACAGAGGGTAGATTCTGGAAGAGAGAAGGAACAGCCGAGGGACTCTTTCAAAGGAAACTGAGGTCAGGCAGTGTGGCAAGCCTGCAATCCCAGCATTGGGGACGTGGAGGCAGGAGGATCAGGCATTCAAGGCCAGCCTCAGCTACACTGTGAGTTTAAAGTCAATCTTGGGCCATACGACCCCGAGGCAAGCCAACCCATTTCGTTCCCCCATATAGATGGTCTTAGAGATATGACTGAATGGGACAAGGCCGCATCACTAGGAGGCGACCAGCGACCAAACCTTAGTTTCTTCCCCTGGAGCCTATGCCAACTATGAAAGACCACCATGGATCAGAAAGTTTTTGTGGGGGCAGGTAGGAAATACAAATAGACCCCAACTAACAGTGTTTGAGAGCTGACTCTTGACCCAGATCCCTAGGTCTGAATGTTGCTGACGTTGTCTGATTGTATGACCCTGAGCAAGGTTCTTAACTTCTCTCAGCTTCAGTTCTCTGCCAAACAGCAGATTTTTAACAAAATTGGTCCAAGTGTTAGCTACACCAATAATCCTAGAACAAGTATTCACATTAAGCTACATGAGACCCACGCCAAAAAGCAAAACAATTGGGGCCCGAGAGATAATTTCAGCAGATATTTTTCTTGCAGGTCACGAGTTCATTCCCTAGCACCCACATCACAGCTGCCTGCAACCCCACCTCCAGGACTGGACACCCTCTCATGGATTCAACCAGCTTATGCATACTGACAGGCACGAAACTTGACATAAATCTTTTTTAAAAGGTCCATGACGAATGTCGGCAGCAGAACAAACCCCACCAGGCGGGCTGAGGGCACCCGTGCTGTGTACCTGTACCATCCGGGGTGGCGCACACGTAAGTAGGCAGCATCTTCACAGGGGCCACCGCATGTGTGTCCTTGCTCAGACCTTGCTCCATTTCCACCTTCATCCTCCTTTTGATCTCCAGCAGCTGCTCGCGGCTCAGCTTCAGAGCCTCCAGGGTCTTCTGGCGGGCACGGTGTTGGTCAGCCAGCCGGTATGCCACCGCTGTCACCATAGCCGCCCCTTTGCCACTGCCATCCTCAGACCGGAGGAAGCGAACATCACAGTCGGGCACCAGCCTCCTCACTGCCTTGTGAAGACGCTTGGCAAAACTGCAGCGGCACACAGAGTAAGAGACAGGTGTCCATGGTTACAGTGGTACAAACGGTTGCAGGGTAGCTTCCGCCTCTGCCCCGAGCCAGCGGCCCAGTGTCCACGTCTCCTCTCTCCATTCCTCCATCTTACTGTATAAGAGCTGGGATGCAATCGTGACTGCCCTAGCGCTGGGATGCAATCGTGACTGCCCTAGCTGGTTCTTCTAAAGCTACTGCCCCCTGTATGCAGTCACATGAGACATGATCTTTCTCATGGAACACGTCACAGCCCCTCTGCTTAGCAGATGGAGTCATCCTCTGCTAGGGAAATCTACTAGAGTCAAGTGTTTCTGTTGCTGCCTGCTCCTGGTTCATCTCATTTTATCCAATGCCCAGGGAATACCCTACAGGAACAGGTGGATTCAGGAGGATCTCAGTGAGGTCCAGGACAGGCTCCAAAGCTACACAGAAACCTTGTCTTGAAAAAACAAAACCAAAAGGTGGAGGCAGCTGGGGATGATGTCTAGCTGGCAACGTGCTTGCCTACAATGCACGGAGCACTCAATCCGACACTACATAAAGGTGCACAAGCCTGTAATCTGAGAACTTGGGAGGTAGAGAAAAGAGGATCAGAAATTTAAGCTCGTCCATGGCCACATATTGAGGCCAGTCTAAAGCTACACGACAGCCTATCTCAAAACAGCAAAAACCAGAGAGTGGAGGAGACAAGACAAGACAAGAACTCAGCAGCCAGGAGCTCTGGACAGAGGGCAAATCACCAGCTGCCTTCAGAAATCAAGCCCACCCAGACCGACAGTGTCCACTGGGGAACAAAGCACTGACTCCTGGAGTCTCCAGCGGGCTCCATTGCTCCCACGCCCAGACTGCTCACTCACTGGGGGTGTTTCTTGTAGACAGAGCCATCGACACCGATGGTGGAGCGAAGTCGCTCCTCGCCCTTGTTCTCTTTGATGCGCCACAGTACCGCAGCCAGGGTGGCCGCGCACAGGCTGGCCGAGCGCGTGGACACAATCTGGCAGATTCGTTGTGTGGCCACGCAGTCCTCCTGCAACGGAGTCAGACCCAGACGCACCAGGATCTGGTAGGCCTTCCGTAGTCCATCCTTATCACTAGGAAACAGAAAATAGGGTGTGAGATAGGGTGTCTAACTCGCTGTGACCAGTGGGAGGGGCTGTGGGCTGGCCGGGGAGCCCCCAGCTCCAGCAAACTCCCCCTTCAAGGGAGAGTAGACTCCTTCAGCAGGAGGGAGGAGAGCCCAACACAGCAATTCCGAGACTCCTCTCCCAGAGCCCCGCTCCCTCTACATACACACAGGAAAAAACTAGTAGCTCCTCTACGTGTGCCTTATAAAGACAAGACCCTGTTTTGGCTGCTCCACACGCTACGTGAGCGAGTGCGGGTTCCTGCTCTGCTCCCCTCGAAGCAGATGAATGGCGGGCCAGCTGCCAGCTACCTCTGAGTGCAGGAGTTCAGTGTGCAGCCCATCTGTCACTCTCTAGAACAGCATTAGTCAGACTGTACCTGCAGCTAGGGTCAAGGAGACTCGAGTGGGCACGTGCCTCTGTAACACAGGTCTTTGTCCTGCTTTGGGCTTACAAAGAGTGGGCAGAATTACTCCAAGGGTCCTTATTAGCAAAGTCCATTGAACTATTTTGCTGCCCTGCTTTGGCACAAAAACTTTCTCTCTCCATCATGTCCCTTCAGTCACATCGAAATCTCAAGCATAGAAGAGTAGAGTTAAATCTTGTGGTATTGTTATAAATGATAAAGAAAAACCAGGATGTTCTTACTCCCATCTCTGCCAAGCTATGAGTGGGTACGTGTATCTGTGGGAATCTGCACTGGTTAGCCTCAATGGTCAGCTTGAAACAGTCATCTGAGGACAAGCCTCAATGGAGGAACTGCCTGGATCAGTTGGCCTGTGGACATGTCTGTAAGGGACTGTCTTGATTGTCAATTGCTGAGCCCTCTCAGCCTACTGTGGGTGGTCCATTCTTAGGCAGATGGTGCTGGACTGAAAAAGGAAGCCAGTTGAGCCAGCAGTGTTTCTATTTCAAGTTCCAACTGACTTCCCTCGGTGCTGACTGTGACCCGGAAGTATAAGCCAAACCAACCGTTTCCTCTCCAAGTGGCCTTTGGTCAGAATGTGTCATCGCAGCAGAAAAGAAAACAGAGTAGCATCCAAAGACCACTTTTTTTCCTGTTGTAAAACTGGGGTCAGCACAGAATCTTTCCTCCAACATCACGCCCAGAGCAGCATCCCAAGTCCAGACTCTTGGAGACCAACTGTTTCTAGCATCCTGAGTCACCCTGGTAGTGTCATTCTCAAATTAGCAGGAGCAGAGACGAGTAAATGAAGTTGTAGGGCCACCCAAAGACACCTGTATGGACCCCCTGTGATCCTACTTCAGACCTTAAAGGCCTGCCTGGGGGGACATTCATAGGGTAAGATGCTTGCTTTGTAAATATGAGGACCCGAGTTGAATCCCCACAACTAATGTAAAAGTCAGATGATATGATGATGTGTGTCTGAACGCAGCACCGAGGAGGGGGAGATGGGGGAGACCTTGGGGGCTCCCTGGCCAATCAGCCTAGTATACTTGGTAAATCTAGGCCAGTGAGAAAAATCTCTCTTAAAGATAGGCAGCCTGTAGAACATACAAAGTCTGACCTACGGCACACACATTTACACACAGACACACACAGAGCTCAAAGCCAACCCCCTCCATTCCCCCTCCACCCCAGTTCCCACCCAAATCATAGAGACTGGGTGAGCAGAGAGGCAGAAGGCCCAGCAGCTTACTCCTCAATATCTGATACATCTTTGGTCTCGAAGGAGCCAGTGGTAAGGAGTTCCGGGCTGAGCTTCCCCTGGAACAACAGCTCTTCCTTAGCCATCTTGACCAGGATGAGTCTGACCAGTTCCCCCATGTACATCCCGCTGATCATCTTCTCAAACCTGCAGAGACAGACCAGTGACGGTCCAGTAACGGACGGACGCCATGCCTCCTCCAGAGACAGACCAGTGACGGTCCAGTAACAGACGGATGCCATGCCTCCTCCAGAGACAGACCAGTGACGGTCCATTAACGGACGGACGCCATGCCTCCTCCCGAGACAGACCAGTGACGGTCCAGTAACGGACGGACGCCGTGCCTCCTCCCGAGGCCGACAGACATGAGACTTCAGCGTGCTTTAGATGTCGGCGATTGAGGATTCATTTAGACTTACAGAACACAGCGGTTCTGTAAGGAGGCATAAGATACAGGACCAGCCAATCATCCATAAAAGTGAGTGGGTTCATTAAGCATCCCAAAGAAACATAGGGATTATGGAATATTCTGGAACAGAATCTGGGGTAACTTAAGTTTCCCAGAGAGTGATTAAGTCCAACTCAGAGCTAGGCATGGTGGTCATACCAGTAATGGCAGCACTTGGGAGATGGAGACAGGAGGGTCAGAAGTTCAAGGCCACACTAGCTACAGGAGACCCCATCTCAAAAATAAGTATTACTATTACTCTACCCCACAACAAAACAAACAACAACAAAAAATGCTTTTGCTGGTGGTACAGTTTCTGCTGCTACTGTTTTGCCTTTCTGAGACAGGGTCTCCAGGCTGGCCTCGAACCCAGGCAACCTCCATAGTACTAAGATTACAGGTGCACTGCACTACACCAAGCAGGAAAATACTCTTTTTAAAACAAAACCTTAAAGCCAGTCATGGTGGCTCGCACTGTTCACACCGAGGGGCTGAGACAGGACTGCTGTGGTTTGAGGTCACTGTAGGGTATGCACCAAGTTTTAACCCAGCCTGGTGAGATGCTGTCTCAAAAAAAAAAAAAATAGTAACAATATTTTTTTTTAAACTAGCCTTATATAGAGCCCCAACAGAAAACTGAAGTAGCTCTAATTAGATCTAGGTACAGATCTTCCCGCTCATCTACAGACACTGCCTTCCCAAGTTTGTGGACTCTCAAGAAAATGGGTGATAATAGCCAGGGCAGAGGTTGGGGCAAAGCTCCAGGGCAAATCGAGAGCTCAAGAATCTGGGGGTGAACCCTGAGAGCTTTTGGGGTACAAGAGATAAAGGAAGGCGTGACAACAGGAGAAATCAGCTCCAGAATCGAGTCCAGTAATTTAACTTCCCACCACTAGGTGTCACTGTTTTCTTTAGTGATTGTTTTTAGCCTAGGATCCTAGGATCACATGACAGAAGAAACCAAGCCTTGAGGATTATCTTTTTGGTAAAGAAAGCCCATTGACGTCTCAGAAAGGAAGCAGAATGTGTACCATACCCCAGCAGGTATGTGGCCATACCCCAGCAGGGGCGTGACACAGAGTGATATTTAGCAGAAGTTGAAAGCCAGGTTCTCAAGCAGCAAGATGTGACTTGCTAAAGAAGGATAAAGCAAAAGGAGAGCTGGCAGCTTGGCTTCAGACACCAAACAACAAAGCATTTGGGAGACTGAGGCAAAAGCATCAAAGTTTCAGGCTAGCCTAGGCTACACAGTGACACCCTGTCTCAAAATAATTAGGAAAAAATTAGGGATAGAGAAACAATTCTATTGGTGAAAATCTAAGCTAGATTCCCAGCACCCATAACTGCATGTAATTCTAGTTTCAGAGGCTCCAGCACTCTCTCTTCTGGCTTCCTCAGCATAGGCACGTGGGCAGGCACACAGTGCGGTTAATAAATGCAAAAAAAAAAAATCACTCATGCACATGAAATAAAAATCAATCTTAAAAAGAAAAAAAAAATCATTCCAGATAGTGAGTTCAAAGCCAGCTTGGGCTGCATGAGACTGTCTCAAAAATGAAAAACCCAAAGCTCCAACATGGGCCCCAGCCTGAGTAGCAGCCTGGCCTCAATTCAACACTATAAAGTTCAAATGTCTACATCACACTGTCAACTGATAGGGTACCACCCCTCCATCAATGCTCTTCACAACATGACATTGTCCAGCATGGCTTAGGGCCACCCCAGCTGACAGTCACTTTATCTGTGGGCACTTCTGAAGACACAGCTCCTCACAGTGACGAGGGTGTGCCCCAAGGATGTAAGCAGGCACCAAGTTAGTGGCTTTTCAGCGAATAAACCTCTCAGCACCCACAACAGACACATCGAGAAATCCCTAAGAGTCCAAGTGCACAGACTGCCATTTCATCATGCAGAGAAGCCTGCGTGTGACCTAAAGGCTAGCCACCTCTGCTCCAGTTCATAGAGCTAGGCTTTCTGGGCTTCCTTTCCAGATAGAGGTCAGAACTAACAGTTTTTCTAAAACACAGAATCATGAAGACCACAGAGATGGTACATTGCTCAAAACGGTTTTGCAACCGCCTTTTTAGCCCTTGCCGCAGCCAACCCTGTTTCAAGATCTTCAACAGAAGTTTAGCAAATTCAACAGCAAAATAAGGTTGTGTAAGAGTCAAAAGTAGGGCTGAAGAAATTGCTCTGTAGAGGACCCAGATTCGATTCCCAGCACCCACATGGTGGTAACTCCAGTTCCAGGGGATCCAATGCCCTCTTCTGATCTCCTCCAATCACCAAGTATGAATGTGGTACAATACACACACACAGGCAAAACACTCACATATAAAACAAAATTAACACATCTTATACAGACTTTTTAAAAAAAAAGTCAAAAGTAACAAAGCTCAAACTGGAGCATAAAGGACTCAGGATCTAAATGCTGAGCCTCCGATTTCCCCAGTACACAGCTGAACCAGAGGCCTAGTACAAATGAAGGCTGAAAGACCTGGTACTCTGAGCAAGCAACAATAAAAAAATAAAAATAAATAAAAAAAAGAAGAAGAAGAACCAACACCAGGCAGCACACACACCCTTAATCCCTTAAGAAGCAGAGGCAAGTGGGTGGGTTTGTGAATTTGTAGCCAGTTTGGGTCCACATAGACAGCCAAGGACTAAAACAGTAAGAGACCACGTCTCAAACAAAACCAAATGGAAGTCAGGGATGTAGCTCGGTTGGGAGTATTTGCCTGGGTTCAGTTCTCCTCATCAAATAAAGCAGGTGCTGCAGTCTTGTTCCCCAGCAATGATGGGCCGAAGGCCACAGACGGTGCCTTTAAAGGACTTCAGTCAAAGTCACTGTGCCTTTTCTAAGGGCTCACTGTCTACAGGCAAAAGCAAGTACTTGGAATGTGACCTTCCAAAATGACCTTTCTGCTCAGCACACCTCTGATCCCAGCCCAGTGGGGGCTGAGGTAGGACTCTTGCTCATCAAGATTCGGTCTCGGAAAGAACCCAAGACAAAAAAAGTGACCATCCGGAAGGGCAGCAGTGTTTTTATTTCGTGACTCATGATCTTGAGCATCCCCATAACTGGTGTGTGCCACCACAACCCAAAACACGCAAAAGCACGGAAACAACAACCCTTCCCTGTGGCGGTCCCCACCTCAGCCCCACACCCTACCCATACCCACCCACAGGAAGGCCCCACTTACAGCTGCTTCCCAGGGTTCAGTGAGCCCATGTCGATTTCTCGGTCAAACTCTGTGCGGATGTCATTGAGCGTACCATCGTCCCCGAAGGCCCCCCACTCCATGTTGATGCACATCCGTCCCTCGTCACCCTCTACCATGTCAATGTGACGCATCTCCTCCATGTAGCAGGCATTACTGCCAGTACCTGGGCAAAGGAAGGAACTGTTCGTCCACTGCCTACACACACAATCGGCTCCCACCCACCTCCCTCCTCACCGCTGTTTGTCTGCCTAGGGGCTGAGATTCCTCACTGCAGCCTCCTGGAACAGGCCAGGCAGCTAGTACACTACACTGCTTAACTGCACAGGTCCTGGCTTGGCCCATAGTAACGGCACCATTATCTTTACAAAGTAGGAGAAAACGCCAGGGCTAAGAATTCCTTCCATCACCACCCGCTGATTGGCACCACCTTCACACCAGGGGCTCACTCACCCACAATGAGACCAATCTCACAGTTCTGATCATCATAGCCACAGGTCATCATGGTCCCAACTGTGTCATTCACTACGGCCACAATGTCGATGTCAAAGTCCTGCAGAGGATCAAAGGAACTTCATCATCACGAGGGAGAGACAGGCAGGAAAACGGAGAAAGCAAGATGCTCCATGCAGGTGTGTTACCAACTCAAACCGTAGCCGAAGATGGTTAGAGGAAGAGATCTCCCCATCTGTCTTCAGTAAGGACAGCTTTCCAGACAGCAGCAAGGATAGGGGCCATCTTGTCTTGTCCCTCCTACACAACCAATAGACCTAGCCTGTCACCTCAGCTCCATTCCTCCCTCTTGTCAATCATGCCAACATTTCTCCTTCAGGCTAAGGATTGAAGGATGTTTCTTGCACCAAGGCCAGAGTTACTGTTCATCAAGCAAATCTCAAAACCCCAAAGGTATCTGATCACATATAAAAGTCCCTGGGAAGCATGGCAGGAATGCTCAACACTTATCCTTGAGTCCTACAAAACCATCTCGTGCTGAGTCCAAGGGCAGATGGAAAGATTCAGAGTGGAGCTGACAGAGCCGGCAGCCAGAGAGCTCCCACCAGCTACTCACCCCTCTGCGCCGGATAGCCTGCCGGATCAGATTCACCACATCCCTGCCTTCCACGCCGCTCGACTTGAACCCCTTGGTCCACGAGACCAAGAAACTCTAGAAGAAGACCAAAGAATGATTTCCCACAACTGAAACAGTGACAACAGCGCTCAGCAGAACCCTCTGCACCTCAGGGCTGAAGCCACGGCTAAATCTGTACACTGTCTCCTGACTAGTCCAGGAAGGAGGCTCGGCTCCCAAAAAACACCGAGAGAGGAGCATGCATACACGAGTTTGTCGTGATTCCTGTCTCCGAGAAGCGGAAGGAGGTGTCAAACAGGACACACAGCCCTCACATTTCTGACCCTGCTGAGGGCTGGGATTGTGGCATGCGCTGCTGTGGCCAGTTTACGCCGTTCTGGAGATGGCACCCAAGGCACTGTGTGTGCGAAGCAAGGATTCTACCACGTGAGTGCATCCCCAGCCTCCCAGGTGTCTTTGTTTCATCCACAGGTCTTTCTCGTGGTCCTTTAGATCCAAAGAGATCTTAAATTCTCATTACTGCTAACCTGGACAGGATACGGATACCACAAAGTATGTCCTGGGGTGTAGAGGAGGATAACAGAACACCCCGTCTTTCGTACGGCATCACCGTCCTCTGCACCCACACATAATGCATATCACTCACAGGTTCCCAGAAGGACCAAAGTCTCAATACTGAGAGCTCATATGCAAAACACCTCAGCGCCACTGCCACCACAGCTGTAGAGGGCTCAGGAGTCCTCCCCTGCCCTCACAACCCCAAGCCCGATGCCACCACAAGCATCTCAGCCTGCCGTACCTCATCTAGTTTCGTCTGGTGGCAAGGGAACGAGAAGGTAAAACCCAGGGGAAGCTTCTTCGCTTTGATTTGTAGCTTGTCCATGAAGTTGGCCAGGCACTCGGCAATGTGGTCAAACAGCTGAGGACACAAACAGGAAGTGAGCCGGGAAGCAGGATAACGCAGAGGGAAAGAGACTTGGTGTGGCGGTTTTACACTGATTGCCAGCTTGTCGGAATCTGGCATGACCTAGAAGACAAACCTCTAAGCATGCCTGTGAGGGTGTTTCTGAATTAGGTTCGTTCAGGTGGGAAGATATACCCCAAACATGGTGGCACCCTTGCAACAGGCTGGGGTCCTGGATTAAAAGAGTGATTGATCTGAGCAGCACCTATATCCATGTCTCTGTTCCTGACTATGGACACAATGTGACCAGGCTCCTGCCTCCATCTTCCTGACCAAGACAGACTGTATCCTCTAACCCCGAGGTAAAATAAACCCTGACTTTCTAATGTAATTTGTTACAGTAACGCGTAACTTATAAAAAACAAACTACTAGAACTTAAGCCATCTTCTGCTCTCCTGTTAAAAGGATATGACATCTGCACTCAGTCTCCGTGTGCACAAAGGTATAACGCTGACTAGTGTTCATCAGATGGAGTCTTCCGCTGAAGGCTTTTATGTGACTCTCAGTCAGAAGAGCCCATAAGTCAGGGGAAGTAGCAATCAGACAGTCCACATATTCCCCGAGGACAGAGCATCCCCTGCTGGCCATCATGGAAGTCCGACTTATCTTCCCAGAATAGAATGCCAACCTCACTGCCAAGAAGTGCTTTGGCACCCCTGACTCTTGATGGAGGAGGGACAGAATACTTTCTGTTGGCTCTTGATAAGCAACCTTCATATTTTTCCTCTGTAAAAGAAAACTAATTCCTGGGGGCAATTCAGAGAAGTTATTTTTTAGAAAACT
>NW_004949098.1:1003905-1017069 GCF_000317375.1 Microtus ochrogaster | reverse complement strand
GGGGGCAATTCAGAGAAGTTATTTTTTAGAAAACTAATTCCTGGGGGCAATTCAGAGAATTCAGAGAAGTTATTTTTGGTTCTGTCGCTCATCTTATTCTAATTTATTTCCTGTGTCTAGATGTGTGTTTGTCTGCCCGGGCGGTCAGAAGAGAGTGATCCCTTAGAACTAGAGTTACAGGGGTTGTGGGGGGCCCGCTGTGGATTCTGGGGTCCACACTCTTGTCCCCTGATAAAGCAGCAATGGCTCTTAACCACTAAGTCATTTCCCAGAGCACCTATGTCTGTTTTCTGGTTTCAGAATGAAAGCCAGGGAAGTGAGAGCACTGAGCGGGGCCCACACATCACTGAGCCTCGCAGAGCTGTGCTCCTGACAAGTCAGGCCTCCAGCAGGCTAGAGCTCACCACCACGCAGGCCCCTCCTCACCCACTCAGCAAAGAGAAGCTGGTAACTCTCCAGATGTTGAGAGACCGAGGCCAGAGGCCATGTGGTCTAAAAAGGAAGCATAAGCCAAAGAGGCTGAACAGACTCCAAGGGCCAAGAGGCCAGGTGGCAAAAATCTAAAAGCCAAGGAAGCAAAGTCGGGAGAATGAGGACACACATGTTCCTTCCTAGAAGGAAGCAAAGGGGCTGGTGAGATGGCTCAGAGAGTTAAGGCACTTGGCACCCAGCATGTGGTCTGAGTTCAATCCCTGGGACCCACATGATGGAGAGAAAGCGGGCCTACTCTGTGATATCCTCCAGCCTTCACACACCCCTCTGGGAGACCAAGCCACAAGTTCACTGTGGAATCCTGAAGCAGATTTCCACATTTCCACCTTAAGGGATGGGGGTTAAAAGGCCACTGGCTCCCTGATGTCTGGGGTGATGGGCAGGTGTGGAGTCAGGAAGGAAGCCAGCCTAATCTAGGAGGAGCCTGCCCACACTGAACTCCCACGTGGATCCTGTCCATCTGTCTCATTCTGAGCAAGGGTAACCACACTTGATGCTGAACTTTGAACCTCCAATCCAAGGCAAGCACACAGACAAACCTGTCATCAAGAGGATCATAGGCAAAGACAGGCCATCTTCCCTTGAGCTAGCTGAAAGTTTAATATACAGATAGGGCAGAGAGAGAGAGCAGCAAGCTCTGCCCATGCTAAAACAAATATGGGGCATATTAAACACATTCATAGAACCCTATTCCGATGCTCGTTTGTACACTTTTCCCCAGTGCTGAAGACAGAACTAAGACCTCGTGCATGCTGTGTGTGCGCTCTGCCACAGCTCCAGCCCCAGCCTTCAGAGTGAGGATCTTTATCCAAAGAGAAGTCATAGAAAAATCAAGCAATCATGGGGATTGGAGGAGCCTTTATCTAGGATGGGGAGCAAGATATCTGCCCAGTTCCCAGCCCTGACCACTGTTCTGCCTTTCTTACAAAAAGCAAGAAAAAAGTCCCTGCACTCAGGGGGCTGAGACAGGAGAATGGAGAATTTTGAAGCCAACCCCGGGCTCCCTCTCCAGAGCCTGTCATTAGGTTAAACTGAATCCGGCTTGTCAGTCACATAAGTTTGCCATGCTTCAGGTGACTCATGGCTTTGCAATAGGGCAGGCGAATGTGTTGCAAAGAGTTCTGAGTCGGTGTTAAGATCAAACACCTATAGGCTTTCTAGAAGGAAAAGGAGACGATTGCTCCCTTGAACTGGAAGACTAAGTCTTCCTGCTGTCTGAGGATCAGGATAGGATGCTGGGAAAGTCAACACTTTGCTGCCATAAAAAAGGCTCAAAGGGCACAAGCCTGCCAGCCTGTGCTCCAAGCTTTTCCTGCTTCTTATTGACAGAGGACCAGATCACTCCTCTTCCAAGAGCTACATCTCATAAACCCCAGCGGGGTGTGGCAGAAGGCTGATGAGGAAGGGGTTATCAAGATTGCTCTGAACAGGAAGTCAGTGACCAGAAGACAAGCGACAGTTATTTGATTCCCACAAATTGCCCTGTGATCTTTACATGACACACACAATAAATAAATACAACTAAAAAGAAAAAAAAGAATAGAAATGATTTTCTTCATGCCTTCTAACTCAGTAGTTTGAAATTTTTTTATTAGATATCATGTTTTAATTATTTTCATTTGGAAACAATGTCACACTATATATAGCCCAGACTGGCTTTGCATTTCTCAATCCTCTAGGCTCAGCTTCTTGAAGCTAGGATTACAGCTGAGTATCTGGCTCTGCCAGTCTGAGCGATTTCAAAGTCAATTTTAACTTCTTGGATCCTGAAACAGATTCTTTCTAGGTTGACAGACACAGTGCAACTGTCATTTCGCATCCCAAGCCCTAGCCAGGCTCCTGGGGGGAAGCTGCCAAGACCATGGGGTACCTGGGCACCTCGTGTGGTTAAAGAGTAAGTAGCTATCTATGGAGATGGGAGAATCGTCCAGCTCATTGTTAGGACACTGAAAGTCTTTCTCACAACCACAGCCAAACTTCTGGTACAGTTTTTGACTTTGTCTTATTTGGTTCTCAAATATTTATCATCTGGGAGCAGGGCCCAGAATGAGAGACAAGCAACCTGAAGAAAAAGTGATCACATTCTTCATGAAGGGGAACAACGCCATTGCTGGCCAGAGACTGAGGCCAGGAAGGAATGTGAAAAAGAGAAAAATTCCCATGGAGAAACAGCAAACACCAGTGTGCCCGCCACTTGTGGCACTAGCCACACCCCTGCCCTCTGAGCAGCCGCAGGACCTAACTATTACCCCACCATTTCTCTCTACAGACTGGGGCACCGTGAGGTGTTAACATTTGCTCAGAATCACACAGCAAGCTCGGGAGGCAGAGGCAGACGGATCTCTGTGAGTTCGAGACCAGCCTGGTCTACAGAGCTAGTTCCAGGACAGGCTCCAAAACCACAGAGAAACCCTGTCTCGAAAAACCAAAAAAAAAAAAAAAAAAAAAAAGAGGACCTAATCTTTTAAGCAAACACCCTGCCACTGTGCAGGCAGTGTTCTTCCTGACACCACACAACAGCCATGAGACCCCCTCAGCAGAACCAAAATGCCCACAACCCCAAGTATTCAGCTGCCAAAGGATGCAGGATAGCCTCAGAGCTATGCCCAGAGACCAAGGGTCTGAAAATATCTCCTAGCTTCCTCAGCTCACCATGAGCATGCTTTCCCCAGGAGTGGTCTGGTTGGGGGAAGAAGCCCATAGCCAACTGAGGGTCCCACCTCTCCCAGCCAAGTGCCCTCTGGACACAGAACACGGCAGAGATAGTCAGGGCTCTACCCCTGGAAAACCTTACAGCTGGGACAGTATCCAGGATGTCCTAGGGACTGTCTTGTGGTGGGAGAAGGTGCAGGGTGTCCCACGGGTATTGGTAGCTCAGCTGCTGTCCCAATAAGAAGACTGTACCTGGGTTCCACTGCCCCTCATGATGTCCTCAGGGATGGCATAGATCTGGTTCTCCATCTCCACCCTCTGGAGGCCATTGTCTGTCACCCTTACTCGAAGCACACGGAAGTTGGTTCCTCCAAGGTCCAGAGCCAGGAACTCTCCATGTTCTGTAGACAAAAGAGGGGCCACTGTCAATATGGGGAAAGACAAGAGCAAACGGCCTCCGGGAGACCAGACAAGACTTCAACCCTCGAGTCCTCCATGAGCATCAGTCACTCATGCGTGAGGGCGGTCAATTGGTTCACTTTTTCCAGACACATTGGTCTCTTTCTTTCTTTGAGACAGTCTCATAGAGTAATCCAGGCTTGCCTCCAGAGCCCTAAGATTATGGGTATGCCCCATCATACCCAGTTTCATGCTTGGCTTTATTCCTTCCTTCCTTCCTTCCTTCCTTCCTTCCTTCCTTTTCCAAGACAGGGTTTTTCTGTGTAGCTTTGGAGCCTATCCTGGAACTCGCTCTGTAGACCAGGCTGGCCTCGAACTCACAGACATCTGCATGCATCTGCCTCCTGAGTGCTAGTATTAAAGGTGTGCACCACCACCGCCCAGTTATGTTTGGTTTTCTTAATGATAAGATATCTTTTTATCTTTGCAATTCACACGAACAATGAAACAATTTCATATTCCTGCTTGCCTGGTTGGCTTGTCAGTGACTTAGAACTGGAGTTGTTTGGGAAGAAGAACGTCCATTGAGAAAACAGCTTGGCCTGTAGGCTTTATCCCACCAGAGATGGTCAATGACACAGGCAGCTGCTGGGAGGCACAGGGCAGCGGGCACAGCATGAAAGTGCAGAAGAAGTCTGGAGGCCACAGGAGAGCCAGATGAGAGAGCGCTCACTCCACGGTAGCCTCTCCCGGCCACCTGCCTCACCTTCTGGCTCCCAGACTCACCTCCTCTGCAGGGATAGGGTTTGTTCTCGGTGGCGGAGGGGAGACTCACTTAATGTGCTGGTCAACACTGATCTTGTCTGGCTGGGAGGGTCAAAGACATGTTCTGACTAAATAAACTAAAGAATTTCGTCTGTGCCCAGGTTCCCTGGGCTCCCTAAGCACCTTGCCTCCCTCCCGCAAATGGCTACCCCCTTCCCCCCAGAATAGCCACATCTTAGCAGCTCCCTGAATACAATGTCTATAGTCCCTAAAATGCAAAGCCGAAAAGTAGTAGCTTGGGGTAAGTGTCAGCCACCTGAGACTCCTCAGGACTCTCTCTCTCTCTCTCTCTCTCTCTCTCTCTCTCACACACACACACACACACACACACACACACACACACACGGTCTGTCTGGTGCAGAGCTAGTGAAACTCACATCACATGTGAGAAGCCATGCCTGGCTACTTTTTAGCTTAAAGCCTCTTTTACTCAGGCACACAGAATTTGGTTCCTTGGCCTCTGTTCTGTAAAATAGGAGCATCACACCTCCCACGATTGTTTTGAGAGAATTAGGTAATGTTCTTGAATCATCCAGAACTACAGCAAGATCTTAAAAGACACAGTAAGCACCAGGCTCGTGGCAAAGTTGGTCTCACACCTATTGGGACAAGTCTCCCAGACCCCATATGGTAAGAGATGACAGACACCTTTTTGGGGAAAGCCACTGGAGTCAATGCTGGAGATTTCAGCATTCTTCCTACAGGTACCAATTTTCCATTCACTACTGGGCTTCAGAGGGCATCGCCACACTGCTCGCACTAGGTGCCAATTCCTTTGGCTTACTAAAGCAATGCCAGCCTTGTCTGGTTGTGGGGGGGGGCATTCTTCCACCCCCTCCTCGTGGCCTCAGATGACTTTTCTAGACACTCAAGTACTGAACCACCACCAGCCATGGGGCCTGAGCCAGAGTCTAGGAAACACTATGTGGTGGTTGTCAGGGGGATGAAAGAGAAAATGAAGGGTGAGCTGCCTCATCAGCACTTTGAGGTCTGGGATACACACGATCCGCTGAATCAGTGACCGTGGGGGACGGTCGGTTATGAAGACCGGCCCAGCTGGATTCAGCCCGGCATGGCTCCATCAGGAATGTGATTCAGCTGTATTTTCTGATAGACTAAAGAGGGACACTCACCATTCTTTCAGAACACACCCCTCTCCTCTGCTCTCCTCTCCTCTCTTCAGCACATGCTCCTCACACACTCATGACCAAGGACTGGATCCTCTCTCAGTTCAGAGCATGAAGCAGTGACTCCAGAAGCCACATGATGACCCCAAAGGGCAACAGAGGGACCCAATCTCTGTATGGCTCATGACCATTCCCCACAGGGCAGAGACTAAGTGACAAACTTTATACATGGTGACCAGGATTCACGAATTCTGGCTCAGCAGTGGCCTGGGCACTGCATGGGGCCATCTGGGTATGTTCCTCACAGCTTATACTGCTGACTTCCCACAGCGCTCATGAGGTTTTGATGAAATACGGACTAGGTTATATATGAATGTATGGACACACAGCCATCAGGAAAGTGTCAGGGTCCTTGTTATCCTTCATTATCCTTCCTTGGTCTGAAAGTTCTTCTCCTAACTCTTCTTGGTCACTCTGAGCACTACTAGTTATAGCTCAAGCCCTACCTCCACGGGGATCCTTCCAAGACATTCCAGCATCCCAGAATAGCGTTCATGGGAGCATGGGACGGGCTGTGAGTGTGAAGGGCAAACACATCAGTGGGATTATGGCAGGGAAGGAGGAAGGTTCTGATGCAAGGAACACACCAAGAGCGGGTTTCCTCGCCCAGCATGGTGATATACTCCTGTAAACCCAATACTTAAGAGGGGAACCAGAGTTAGTCTCAGCTACATGAAACATAATAAAACTCAGGGTCAGAAACTGGGGTTCAACATGAAGATCTGAAAAGCAAAGCAGCCAGTTACTTACCTCGAGGCTCTTACCTCGACCTCAGTCCGAAATAGCGATCCTGCCTCCAGGAATCTCAGAATGAGATAGAATCTGGTCTGTAAGGCTGACCAGTGGGGCTGTTTTACTCTCAGATCGTCAGGCAGTCTTTATTTACTAAAATACATTTGAAATGCCACTACAGGTACAAACTGAGTTTCAGTGCAATGGGGGAAGAGATTGCTTAAGAAATCACAACCAGGGTTGAAGAGATGGCTTGTGGGTTATGACAGAGCACTGATCTCCCAGAAAACTTGAGGCTGGCTTCCAGCACCCACATTGGGTTGCTCCCCACCATCTGAAACTCCTGTTCTAAAGGACCAGACACCTCTTCTAGTATCCACAGGCACTGCATTTACATGGCGCACAGGAATACAAGCAGGCATACATACATACACACACACACACACACACACACACACACACATACATACGAATAAAAATAAATTTTAAGACAGGCATAATGATGCAGAACTTTAATCTGGAGGTAGAGGCAGGCAGATCTCTTGTGAGTTTGAGGACTGCCTGGTCTAAATAGTGCACTCTGGGACAGGATTACAAAGACTCTATCTCAAAATAAAATAAAATTTAAAATAATGCCTAATACACTTTTAAAAAACTACTAGCAAAAAAGCCCAATAGGCTCTCCAGAGAATACCTAGTAACTGCAGCTGGTTTCTGAGGTGACTTAGTGCACACAACACTACCTCACGTTGAATTCATTCACTAATGGCTCACACTTCTTTACAAAGACGTTTGACTGGCAACTACAAGGGTTTTATGAGATCTGGTCCAGTGACTTCTCATACTGTTAAGCAAGCTGTTATCACTGGATCTTAACTTTTACTTTTTAAAAAATAAAATATGAGAGCTGATGAGTTGGCTTACTAAGTGAAGGTGACTGCCACCAAGCCAGACAGCCCGAGTTTGATTCCTGGAACCCTCATGACGGAAAGAGAGAACGCATTCTTGCAAGCTCTCCTCTGACCCCCATATTCACTCTGTGGCACTTGCACACGCATGTGCATTCCAGAACACACAGGTGCACACACACACCAAACAAGTGTAATAAAACATTGAATATGCTGGGAGAAGTTAGTGGCAGATGCCCTTGATCACAGCCAATATTCAGGTCCAGAGCTGCCTAGCCAAAGGATTTTTCGACGATGAGTAACAAGGCTGCTTACTGGAAAGCTATAAACCCTCAAATAGGGAATTCTTCACTTACAATGCCAAGAGTATAAAACCTGGAGGCAACAGCACCGAGTTGAGCTGTGTGTCAGGAAGTGATGCCTCTAAAATTGAGTCATTTGGTTAAGGTCACAAAAGGGTGAAAGAGAAGTAGGGTTTGATGCCAAGGCTTCCAACTCTAAAACCTGTGCCTGTTCTTTAGGCCCACACCCTCCTCTTTTGTGACTCTCATTCCTGGAAGCCATAGAGTAGCAAGAAGGAGAAACAAGGATTCCGCCATCTCTACCAGGAGCCCAGCCGATCCGCTGGAGGCTAGATCTTCCATACTGAGTGGAGGGATGAAGGCAAGTGAGACGGTGAGGAGCAGTAGGCCCTTCCCTACAGCAGGACCTGCAGAAGCTGGCTGATGTGGGGTTACCTGTCTATGCACAGAGTAAACCAGTACTCTCTTGTACCATACCAACACACTCTGTACCCACCTCACAGGACACTCTAGGCCTCTCTGAGGAAGATGCTGTCTGGTTTTTTGTTTTGTTTTTAAATTATGTATACGGTTTTCTGCTTGCATGTTTGCCTGCAGGCCAGAAGAGGGCATCAGATCTCATTACAGATGGCTGTGAGCCACCATGTGGATGCTGGGAATTGAACGCAGGACCTCCGGAAGAACATCCAGTGCACTTAACCTCTGAGCTATCTCTCTAGCCCAATGCTCTTCATTTAAAAACACCCACACATATAATACATAAAATATAAACCAGAAAATAAGTTCCACCCACAGCCAGGTACTGGCGACAGAGGGGAAGGGTGGTGCCCCCTCCATCCAACTGCCCGGTGGGAGAAGGTCGAAGCTGCTCCGTCCAGCCTCTTGTTGGCTGACTCACTTCCCAGCCCACATAACCAGCAGCCCACTTTCGGTTTGACTCTTATTAGATCCATAAGGTCAGTGAGATAAAGGGTTCCAGCTTCTCCTGGGAACTCACTTGTCACTGGGAAGGCCAGGCACTGAAATGGCAGTTGGCTAGCCATCTGAAACAGGTGAAACCATGTCACCTTAGGTACCATGGCATCCGTAATTGATTTGGGCCATTCATCACTCCAGGGTTGTTTAAAAACTTCTCCCAGGTGACCTGGTACCCACTGACGTCTGGGTTCTTGCTTTGTTTTATTTTGTTTTTAAGGTTGAGGGACAGGGGCCAGTTGAATGTCCCAGCAGGGTCTATTTTCAACCATTAGGTACTTGCCACTAATTAAAATAGATCGCCACCTGCTTCTCCCGTCGGGCACACGGCACAGAAGGCCCAGTCAGAGCTCTGTAAGAGTGCCTTGCAATAAAAAGGCGATTGGCCTCATGTTTCGAAGCCGCGGTGTCCTTGGTCAGGGGTGGGGCTGGCGCGTGGCTCCTAAGCCCCAACAGCAGGTGATTAAACGGGCTACTTAGAAATGGTGGGTTCTGGGAGCCCCTTCTAAATAAGGGGGCTCCCACTCAGCTCCCACGGTCCTAGGCACGCTTCAAAGTGGCAAGGCCTGCCTGTAGCAAGGGTGAGGGAGAGACCAAATAGTAGCTCACTCGACCCCATCTCCAGTTTTATTTCTTCTCACTGGTTCTGTTTCTTCTGTGGGTTTATGCACCATAAGATTTCATTCAATTAAATTTAGAACTGCGATACATTCTCTAAATAGAGGTGGGGTCAATTAATAAAGTATTTGCTTGGTTTTGATTTACACGTATTTATATATGTGGATGTAGCCTTTAGGACAAATGTCTGTCGCTCCTTCACCGTGCTGGCCCCTGGAACCAAACTCAGGTTGTTGAGTTACCTTTACCCATCGAGCCATCTCGCCGGCCTTTGTTTTGAGTTTGATTATAGGAGAGCTCACTCTGTAGCCCAGGCTGGCCTCAAAATCACGCAATCCTCCTGCTTTGGCTCCTCCCCCAAGCCCCAGAGTGCTGTAAGTACAGGGATGAGCCATGGTACCGAGCTGAAAGTCACTACTTTAGTGATGGTGGGTGATCACTCAGGCCCCAGCTTCGCACTGGACCCCGCCCCTCTTCAACAGTCTGTTTCTAGACACCCCCCCCTTCTCTTTGTCACAGATGTGGGGCAATGGACAATCATTAAAAGGCATCAACTTTGTGTTTTCGACTTTTCACTTTATTAAAATGGCTGGCCAGTAACTTGTATATAGAGCGTATGATTAAAACTTATTTTGAAAGTTGAAAAACAAAAACCTGGGGGTTAGAGAGATGACTCAGAGGTTAAGGGCATGTGCTGTTCTTTCAAAGGGCTTGAGTTTGGTTCCCAGCACCCACACACAATTACTTTGAGTTCAAGACCAGCCTGGTCTACATAGCATATACCGGCCAGGGCTGCTTGGTCTTAGAAATAAACACAAAATGAAACTTCAAAAAAGAGAGAGCGAGAGCGTGTGTCTCGTGTTAGAGCAAACTGTGCCTTCTAACCATTGCCCCGCCCCTGTGCCTATAGGCTGCTGGTACTGAAGTGAGGAAAAAAACCCTGACTCCATCATGAGTCTGTGGATCAAGCATTTCCCTGACATCAACAGTGAGCACTGAAGACAGCTCCTCAGAGCTCCACAATTGTTCTGATTGGAACCCAGACTGCCTCTGACTGCAGCTCAACCAGGAGAAAGGGTCATGGTACAGAGATGATCAATTCTGCCCATACAAGGACACCGTTCAGGCACAGGCAACAAGACTTAGTACGAAGCTGCCAGATGGAGAAAATGGGTGAGCACAAGTGAAGTTCATGGCATGGCTAGGTGTCAGCATGTCAGGACACGGGTCTGGTATAACTATATAATAACTATATAATGCCAAAATATGTCATGGAGAAAGCAGTTACAGCAGAGCTCATCCTGGGCTGCCAGGATCTCGCAAATGTCATTGTCAAAGACCCTTGTTCCCAAACAGGTCAATCGTGTTGTCGCAAGGATGGAGTGTGAGAAACACTGCAGAGGATGGGCAGCCCAGCCAAGCAGCAGCGGGGGCGGCATTCTAGGGCCAAATAAGGGGTCAGTCTCCGGCACTGGACAGGAAGACAGGTAATGGGATTAAGTGGTGAAGCTGGGAAACCTAGACAACTGGATTGCATCGGCTTCACGAAACACAGGACCATTCCTGGCCACCAGTTCATCTAGCCATGAACTTCCAAGGTTCCTCACTCGGTCCCCAAGGAGACGTCTACATTCAGTTTCTGAGCCGGCCTTATAACAAATTCTACACTCCCAGAAAGGGACCTGCCCCAGCCTGTCCTATAGTACCCAACACCAGCGGCCTCTGCGGACTGCTATACACGGGCTATATATGGCCCTATCTAAAAAAACGACAACAATAACAACAAAAAAATCAATATACAACAAATGACCAGGTGTTTGACCCAGTACCCAACATATGTAAATACCACCCACTATAGAAGCTATCAGCACAATCTTTGCTGAGATTGGCGGCACCACAGAAACCCACTTATTAACTGGCTTGTGCGCCTGCTGTTGACTCAGGCCTCTGCGGCATGGATGTTGGTATAATACACAGCAACCAAGATAAGGGGCTCCAGCAGCTTCCACCCAGCCTATCGCCAAGCCGGTCTCCCCTTATCGCAGCCTGTGCTTGCACTATATGGCCTGGTATCACTCTCTAATTGTCTCATCTGCGTAAGCGTTATCTCCCCGAGGACAATTTTCACTCTTCAAAGGCAGGACACGGGAGCGTGGCACACCACGGCCTCACAGATGAGGGACCATGGAGAGGACTTTGTGGATCCGGCTGAACCGGGGTTCCCAAAAGAAGAATGAAGCATTGTTGTGCTAGGCACGTGGGAGGTACACGGAGAATAAAGCGTGTCATTGGGGGTGTCCTTCAGGGCTGGGCATTGGCGCTGAGCTGGCCTACCACCTGCTTGCTCTGCAAATCAGCTTTCCTTTTCTGGAGTACCTATCACTGAGGCTGAGAGAGCCTTATCACGGGACTATCTGTTATCCAGTACACACAGTACAGTTTCTGTCTCAGTGACTTCAGGGTAGATGTGACCATACCTCGTGCAAGGATGCTTTGAAGCATTTGCGTTTTATTTGTATCCAGTGACTAGGGGGTTATGTGTCTTCCGGCAACTCATTATGTTGTGAGCTCTGTAGTAGGCAGGCTCATTTGCATAAAGTAAATGTTATGCATTGTTCCTTCAGGCAAAGATACGTTTTCAATATGGTGGCATTATATTATAAACAACATGGCTAGGAACACCGGAGCTTACTCAAGGAACAGAGTTAAGTTGTCCAATACACCACTTGTCACCTGTCTGTCATGCCACCTAAACCACCAGCACAATCTTATTTCAAAAGCTTGAGTTGAGCACTTGCTACACACACACACACAGACACACACACACACACAGACACACACACACACACCTGGTAACTCTGGCCTATTCATGTTTGGTTCCTGCCTCAGCCTGTCATTAGTGGTGTGAAATTGGGCAAAGGATTTGACCATCAAAACCTCATATTCTAAAAACGAGGATAAAAATCTTTTAGGGGCTGGTGAGATGGCTCTGACGGTAAAGGTACTTTACTTGTTGCCAAGCGTGACAACCCAAGTTCCATCCCCAGGACCCGTATGGTAGGAGAGAACCTACTCCAGCAAGTTGTCCTCGATGCTCACTCAAGTGCCCCCAAACACTAAATAAACATACATGAAAATAAACAAATAAAAACATACCTTATAGAATTTTTGTTTAATTAAACAAATTGGAGTTAGAGGTGGCTCAGCATGCTGAGCACTTGCTTCTCTTCTAGAGGATCAGTGTTCAGTGCCCACTCGATGGCGCACTCTGTAATCCCAGTTCCTGTGGACCCAGTGCCCTCTTCTGACCTCCCGACAGAGCACATGGCAGACAGGGATGCAAACACAACACTCATACACACAAAAATAAAGACTTTTTTTTTTCCATTTTTCGAGACAGGGTTTCTCTGTAGCTTTGGAGCCTGTCCTGGAACTTGCTCTTGTAGATCAGGCTAGCCTCGAACTCAGAGATCCACCTGCCTCTGCCTCCCAAGTGCTGGGATTAAAGGCATGCACCAATATCGTCCAGCTAAAAAATAAATAAATCTTAACACGTGTAGACGCTCAGGATTAGTCCCTAGCTCATAAAATGTACTTCAGTTTCTTAGCAAAATACTTCTGTCCTTCAGAAGTCAATCCATTCATCAGAAGGTCACACTGAACCATAGATAGGGGCCCAGTTTCCCATCAGAATGAGGACTGGTAAACATACCAATCTAGAGGGCACAGCACTGCAGAACTCCCAGCCCCCCCGCCCAACACTTCAAGGGGCTCCTTGCAGGCCTGGAAAAGACCCACATTCATTCAGACAATGACCCTGAACTCATGCTCACTGCTGGGGTCAGGCTGGGTCAAAAGGCTTCAGCAAATATACTTATTTTAGGAATTGTACAAATTAAACCAGATCTCAGAGATTCTCAAAAGGTTTTCCTCAAGGACACAACAAGATCCGATACAAACACAGAGCAGCCTTCACTGCCCGGACCCTGCATAGCCTGGGGAACTGCAAGTGGACTGGCCACGGACCCTGCATGGCCTGGGGAACTGCAAGTGGACTGGCCACGGACCCTGCAT
>NW_004949098.1:1002571-1003790 GCF_000317375.1 Microtus ochrogaster | reverse complement strand
CCTGCATGGCCTGGGGAACTGCAAGTGGACTGGCCACGGACCCTGCATAGCCCGAGGAACTGCAAGTGGACTGGCCACGGACCCTGCATGGCCTGAGGAACTGCAAATGGACATGCCAGAGACCCTGCATAGCCCGAGGAACTACAAGTGGACATGCCACAGACCCTGCATGGCCTGAGGAACTGCAAGTGGACTGGCCACAGCTCACTTCTTAGAGTTGTCTCCTCCCTCAGGTTCTGAGTCCGCTTCTTGATTCTTCCAATGGCTTGGGCACTCTCCCCGCACTCGCAGATAAAGAAGTCACACTAGCACCCCACCTTTTGTGAACCTCAAAACTGCTGGTCTAGAACATAGATTCAGAGGACAAATAAGCAAGGTCTCTCTGCCAATGCTCAATCCCACCTCTACCTCCAGGGGCGCTGCCACCAAAACCAAGGTGCAGGTTCAACCTCCTGGCACTGGCTTTGAATCTTCTCTTCCCTGACCATCATGCCGACCCCCGAGGCCATTGACTATGTCTCCCAGACACCCCAACCTGTGCTGATGAACTAACATGGGCCTGAAGATTCTGTGCACACCCCAACCCTCCAAAATTTCCATTACCTCCACCATAGCAACAGAAGGAAACTACATTTCAGGGGCCCACATGCAAGGCCCTCTGGGATCTAGACTCACTCAACTGTCACACGATTATTTTCTGTCATTGGAAGGTTCCCTCCTAGATGGAGCTTGGTAAAACTCAGGAAGCTGGTGGATACAAAGGGTTCAGGAAGTTACCTAAACTTAGGAAGACCAGGAAGCCACAAATGCAAAAGGCCCCTCCCCTAAGGCTGTACCAACAGTAGCAAAAGCTGTGGTAAGGAGACCGCGGAGCTGCCAGCAAGTTGGGCAGAGAGCTGTAGGATTGCAGCTTTTCTAAGTGGTCACCTATGCTGGGATGGGCTTTGCTGGCATGAAGCTGTCTTTGAGTCACCCATGCTCCTGGAAGTGACCCCAATAAACCCATTTGCTCACCAGGCCGGACTTCAGTGAGGTGGTTTCTTTGGTCTGTGTTGGGGCCTAAGTAGATGGATGTTTGTCTACTTCTCCCCAGAAAGTCAAATAACACTATCTTTCCAATATCAGTCTCCATCAGTGTAATAAAAACCTCTCTAGCCGGGCAGTGGTGGCGCAGGCCTGTAATCCCAGCACTCGGGAGGCAGAGGCAGGTGGATCTCTG
>NW_004949098.1:999349-1001656 GCF_000317375.1 Microtus ochrogaster | reverse complement strand
CACTGCCCCTCATGATGTCCTCAGGGATGGCATAGATCTGGTTCTCCGTCTCCACCCTCTGGAGGCCATTGTCTGTCACCCTTACTCGAAGCACACGGAAGTTGGTTCCTCCAAGGTCCAGAGCCAGGAACTCTCCATGTTCTGTCCCATCCGGAGTTGACCTCACAAAGGTGGGCAGCATTTTCACAGCTGCAGTAGGGTGCGTGGTGGCTCCTAGCCCTTTCTCCATCTCCTTCCGGAACCGCCTAGAAATCTCCAGAAGGGTCTCATCTGAGAGACGCATGTGGTACAGATATTGGTCAACCTGGAGCGGGGACAATAGATACCAATGGGTTAAATGAACTATAGTATAGTCGTGAATAGTATAGTATAGTATTGCATGTCATGAGATATCACTCAGCCTTTCAAAAACAAACAAACTTAGGCTTGTAACTCAAGCATTCAGGAGCTGAGGAGGAGAAAGGAGAATTGCAGTTCCAAGGTAGCCTGAACAACACACTAAAGCCTTGTGTGTGTGTGCGTGTGTGTGTGTGTGTGTGTGTGTGTGTGTGTGTGTGTGTGCGCGTGCATGTTCTCTGGAGCTGGCGATTGAACTCCAGCTAAAAACATGTGATGAAGCACTTCCTGACATATACAAGACGCCAGCTGAACACCAACACTGCAAGAAACAAGGCAACGCAACAAAACCTATCAGGCCTGGTGGGTCTCCAAATTCTAACACTTTGGAGGCAGAGGTAGTAGGATCAGTTCAAAGCCATCCTGTGACATACAAGGCCACCTAGAGGCTACACATGACTCATCAAAATGAACAACAACAAAAAAAAAAAACCCAAAAGCCAAAAAACAAGAAAAACAACTTAATTTCTATAGAATAGAGAACCAGGGGGAGACAGTTGGGAAAAGAAGCCACTTTCAAACAAATCAAACTAAAACAATAACATCCTATGGCAGAGACTTGTGGCCTCCCTCTTCTCTTGCTGCCCAAACTGGCCTCGCCTCACATGACCAGTCCTGCCAATCCGATCACCCCTCACCCCAGGGCTAGCAGCCATCACCTCCTCCCTGGTTTTTACACAATCCCCAGTTCTATTTTTAACCTTTCCATCAGTTTTCCAACCCCCACGTAGACGCTTCTGTTCCTGTGTTTAGTTTCTGCTAGGGGTTTCCCACTGTGGTGGTTTAGATAAGAATGGCCCCCATAGGGTCAAATATTGGAATGTTTAGTCACAGGGAGTGGAGCTGCTTCAAAAGATCAGAAGGATTATGAAGTGCAGCCTTGTTGGAGTAGGTGAGGTCTTATTGGAGGAAGTCTGTCACTGGGGGTGGGTGAGCTGAGGTTTCAAAAGTCCATATCAGGACCAGTGTCTCTCCTCTCCCTGGCTCGCCCTCTTCCCCCTACCTGTCTTATCAGGGTGGAGCTCTCAGTGACTGCTCCAGCGCACTGCCTGTCTGATTTGACCACAACGATAATGGACTAAACCTCTGAAACTGTAAGCAAGCCCCCAGCTAAAGGCTTCCTTTCGTAAGAATTTCCTTGGTCATGGTGTCTCTTCTGAACAATAGAACCATGACTAAGAAAGCCATCAAACATCCTAAGCCCCACATAAGCTAGGCTCTGTTCACTTCCCCGTCATAGGGCGTGTCTCTGCTCTTCGTCCACATTCCATCTGTGCAGTAAATCCAAGCTGTCCTCCACTGCATTGAGGATCCTGAACTATATGCATATCCCATCCTCTCCGCCGCTCTGACCCCTCTCCTCCAGAGCCTGCACTGGCCCTCCAGAAGACAACACTCAGGCCTCCCAGCTATTCCAAGGACTTGAGCTTTTTCTTGCCCCATACCTAACCCATACTTTGGAAATAATGCTACTGGTCTTCCAATTTAGCATTTAACCCTAACTTCCTAGCTAGAAGGCACCATGCTTAAGGGCACTAGTGATTTACTCTTGTGATGGGGGCAGCCTAGGGGCTAACTTCCAAGGAATAGATAACCCAAGAATCCTGCCACAGGGTGGTGCACCCTTCTCCAGAAGGCACCGCCTCAAATGTGAATCATGGCAGAATTAGAGGCCCCTACTTTACTGTTTCCAAGAGAGGAGAGAACACCCCCTCTCCACCGTTTGCCAGGGAGGTAGACGAAATCCCACATGGCAGATCTGAGTCCTTGTGATGGGCCTCTCGGTGGCTTCCAAAGTTTGAAGTTGTGTCTACAAAAGAGCAAATCCACAGCAATCTCTCTTGGCTTATCTTCAAACTTCCTGAGTTTTTTGAGTTTTTATTTTATTGTGTGTGTGTGTGTGTGTGTGTG
>NW_004949098.1:967537-999249 GCF_000317375.1 Microtus ochrogaster | reverse complement strand
AGAGAGAGAGAGAGAGAGAGAGACAGAGAGAGAGAGACAGAGACAGAGACACAGAGAGAGAGGGGGGGGCATGCAATTTGGGGGACAGAGCTCAGATTCTCCTGCTCCTAAGCTAAGTACTTTACCAACTGAACCAGCCCCAGCCCACCTTTGGGGCTTTAATTGCTAATTGTTCTCATTCTTAACTCCAAGAATGAGTTAAAAGGCTGCCCTTTCTTAGAGGCCTCTTACCCTTTGCTCAGGAGATCTTATCACTTTCCAGTAGCAGGCGAAAATGATAATGGCACCGTGGCCACTAGCAGAGGGTAAACATTTCCAGGCTGCCTACTAACCTAAGGCCCCTCCTGACCTGATCACTGTTGTCTTTGAAAGAACTTCTCCAGACCTGTGTTATAGATCCTAGCACCATAGCTTCCTAAATATGCCACGGATGCCCATTCCTCCCTCCGTGGGTGCACTGTCCTGGATGAACGGCAGCCAAGGGCCACCTCCAGAAGTGAAAGCAGTTTCCAGAACCCTTTCGTTTGTCCCCAGGAGGACACAAGCCTGGAGTCAGGGAAGATCTCTTTGGGGGGCGGGACAAGTTTTTACTTTTACACAGCAGAGGGACACTAACCAAAAACACAAGTACTCTTAGAAAAGGGAGCTCTAGGGTAGCTAACATGCAAGTGGAGTGAATGTGTGTGTTTGATCACTGCATTTGCCCAACTTCAGGCTGAACGCTTTCAAACGTGTAGCTACTTCCCCCAGTTCCCCAGAGGTTAGAGCCCCTTCACCCCAGTCTTTAGTCACAGCTAAATGGGTCTCGGATAACGCCTGCAGGGTCTCCAAATGGCCTCTCGGGATAAGGGTTTCCCGTCTGGGCTGCAATCGGGCATCACAGGAGGCGCTTGCAGAGCCTCTTCTGTGTTGAGGGAGTTGTATTTCAGTTGTGTGTTTGTTTATTTTTTCTTATTGATTTTGTGTTTGTTTTGATTTTGATTTTCTGGGGAAGGGTAGAGAGAGAACAAGCTGGGTAGGTAGGGAGTTGGAGAGGATCTGGGAGGATCTGAGGAATGGGAAAAGACATAATCAAAATGAATAAACATCAATGAATAAACATAATACTAAGCCCTAAGTGCAGGTGGTCAGGCCTGTGACCCCTGATCTTGGGAGGTGTAGGGAGGACAAACAAGAGTTCAAGGTCACCCTTGGCTACACTGAACAGTTGAGGATGGCCTAGACTCTAAACATTCGTTCGAGGCTGACCAAATAGGCACCGCTGGGGTTGAGGAGTCTGTGCCTCACCCCTCCCTGGAACAGGGTTCCACGGCGTTAACAATGTGATCAGACATGGCCAGGTTCCTGGAGTCTTGTTGCCTTAAGTCGGTCATTTTCTTCTACTCTGCCAAGTCTTTCAGGCAAGTGAAGCAAGCCCGTGAGCCTAGTACTCAAACAGGAAGATTGCAGCAAACTAGCTAGCCCCAGCTACAGAGTAAATTCTAGGCCAGCCTAGGCTATAGAGTGAGAATTTGCTTTAAAAAAAAAAAAAAAGAGCAGGTAATGGGGCTAGGGAAAACTCAGCTAGCAAGTTGCCTTAAAAACATAAGGACCTGAATTCCACCCCAAGAACTCATATTTTAAAAAGAGGAAGGCCTTCCCTGTAAGTCTCTATCTGAATGAGAAGCGGAAAACAGACTGGGGAGTCATAGGCAGACCTGAGCAAAGAAAGCTGACTGGGGTCAGAGAAGAGAAGGCTGCCAGGCTACCCAAGGCAAGGGCGTTAGAGAGCTCTGCTAGCTGATAGCCCAGAGATGCTGAAGAGATTAGAACTTCCTCATTGGGCAATTGGGGTCAGTTTCATTTCTCCCACAGCACCAGTCTGACGGTGACTCTTCCTCCAGAGTTGGAGGTGGAGAGAGGACAAGCTATAACGAAAAGCAAACACAGCCAGGCGGTGGTAGTCCATGCTTTAATCCCAGCAATGGATTATCAAAGGTAGGCGAGTTTCTAGTTCGAGACCAGCCTGATCTACAGAGCAAGTTCCAGACCAGAGCTGCCTCAAATAAAAGAAAAAGAAAGATAGAAAGAAAAGCAAACCCCATCCAGAAGGGAAGCTGGTATCATCCAGTCCTTCAAAACCTCCTCATCCCTCCAGCCCTGCCCAGTGAGGGAAGAAGCACATAGCAGGCACGGTGGCTCAAATCTATAATCCCAGCACTAAGGAAGCTAAGCCAGGAAAATCACAAATTTGAGGTCAGCCTTGGCTACATAGCAAGACCTTGTCTCGTCAAAACAAAACAGAAATCTCGAGAAGAAACAAAGACCACTTGAGCATTTTAAAGTAGCCACGTTGTTGGCTGGTTCTCCCTTGGCCAGTCAATGCCCTGCAGGATTTTACGGCAGGACATTTGGGTGCCAGAGTCACCATAATTCCTGCTATCGGCCAATGAGATGAAAATCCTGATTCCAGAAGAGCCCTGTCCTTTCGTCTTCACTGTGAGGAAGAACAAAGATCTGCGTTCAGCTCCTGTTAATGCCTTGGTCAAGAAATCCTGTGACCGAAGCTGACCTAAATCACCAAGTTGTTTCAGGAAGCAGATGGAGCATAAATAATAAATGAACGACCAAATGATCAGTTATTTCTGTAAGACACACCCTCCTGGCAGAAACAGGGTAAAAAAAGTGACCGCACCGGCTTCACCACAGCAGAGCAAAGCCGTGAAGGGAGCCGGACACACAGCTGATCCCCTGTCTCCAGTCTTTGGGTATCCTTATTAATAGTCAGAAGGTTTTCTCCAGTGGTCCTGGAGGAACATTAGCCAATCTTACTATTGGGTTCAAGTCCAAGGCCTGCCTGATTGACGAGAAAGTGAGTTCAGGGTCAGTCTGGGCAACCCAGCAAAAGCCTGCTCCAAAACCAACGGCTGAGCTTCGGCTTTCTCAACACTTAGGTTTTTGTCTCAGGCCTCGGCTCAGCCTGGCCTCCTACAGGACAGTTTGGATTGCGGAGCAACTATCACACAGCGTGAGGACATGCCCCTGCCACCGTCTACGAAGACACAAATGTGCCTCTCCAGACGACCAGTGAGAGAAGCAGGCACAGTAGGAACAACCCACCCAGGGAGTCCATTTACACGAATCCAAGTTGTGAGGGTTCCAGGTTCAGGAATGTATGCCTGCAATCCCCGAATTAAGAGGTGAAGGCAGGAGGATCCGGAGAGTTCAAAGCTATCCTTGGCTTAGGCGAGCCTAGGATACAGTGAGAAGCCCTTCGGGGGAAGAGAGGGAGAACTGGCGCCAGAAAGTGGGGGTGACTGGTGATACAGGATGGGTGGCGCTGTTAGCCCACACTTATTTAGTCTCTTATGTGTATCACACTTCCATTCTGAAAGCTAGGAAGCCTGGACCTGATGGCACAGGCCTGTAATCGCAGTAATTCACAAGGTCCTGGATTTGATCCCCAGTAGTACAAAAATAATTTAAAATACACCAGGCTGGTGAGATGGCTTAGTGGGTAAAGGAGCTGCCAAGCCCAATGACCAGGGTATGAGCCCAGGAACCCATCAGGTGCAAGTTGTCCTCTGACTTCTGCAAGTGTGTGTGCAAGCACACACACAAATGCATACACACACACACACAAAAGAGACAAACATAACTAAAATTTAAAATATGTACCTGATATATACACTAGCTGTATACACCACTGATATTTCTTTATATGGCTCACGTCTGTAATCCCAGTACTTGGGGGGCTTAAGACAGGGAGAGTTCACGTATTGGGCCAGCCTGGGCTACATAGAAAGACCCTGTATAAGAAAGTAGGAGCAACAAAAGGCAGATATCAAGAACTTGTCCCTAGCCTACATACTATGTGTGTGCAGTCGAAGCACCCAGATCAGAGAGATCAAGAGGGCAGGTGAGAGAGGACACTCTGCTTTAAACCTGGCCACACGCTGCCTTCCACGGACCGTGTGCTGACACAGGCTTGCAGCACAATTTCAAAAGAATTTCATATATGTATATATATATTTTTTGCATTATTCCTTTGCCAATGTTTTACCACCAGCCTTTGACAAGGAAACCAAGGCTTGGAGAAGCTTTCCCAGACCACAAACCTAATCCCTGGCAAGGGCCCACGACGTCAGGTGGTCGGTTCACTGGGCACCCCTACCTGGGGCACAGGTGTGTCCATCCTGGGAAAGCTAGCAGATGCTCTCCGTGTCCTTGTTAATTATAATGCTCTCGGGCTCCTCCCGGCAAGGCCAAGGCTGAGCGGAGGACAGCAAATTTACGCTCTGAAGTTGTCAAGGGAAGCCCAGGTAACTCCTAAGGGAGGAAGGGGTGACCCAAGGAAGAAGACACAAAGATGAGCTACAACCCGTGCTATCTGACCCCAACTGATGGAAAATAACAGATCCGCTGAATGCTCTCTTCAAATGAGAGGGCGGCCCTGCCATCTTGGGGAGCCTCCAGCTCTGACGCACAGCGTGTTCACGAGCCAGAGGCAGTGTGGTGATGTGGAAGAGGAGGAAGCATGCAGGCCACTCCCCCAAGATCCTCCTGCACCGTGGTGAATCACAGGCCTTCCTGTTCGGCCAGTTCTCACTCTCAGCCACATGGAATGAGACAGACCAGGGGGCAGCACATGCCAGCGGCCAAGAGGTGGGCAGTGGGGATACCCAGCCTGGGCCCTCCAGTTCCCAGTTTAGTTATTGTATCCTAGAGGGAGGCAGTGGTGCAGCAAACAACAGGTCCCAGGTGTGTGGGACCCTGGCTTGATCCATTTACCCATAAACCTATCGAGTGTGCCAGGGCTGGGCACCAAAGACACCAGGGTAAAGGAGACAACAGACTCTGCCAGCAAGAGGCAAAGATGCCAGGAAATACAAAGCAAAGGTGAGGACAGACAACTGTAGGATTGCTATTATAAAACACAGGCTGAGAACCACTTTCTGTTTTCGCTTTGCTTGTGTTTTTGAGAATTTAGCCCAGGCAATCCCAGGTGCTGGAATTCAAGGCGGATGGTGCCACACTTACTTAGTGCTTCTCTTTTTGAAAAAGATTTCTTTCTTTCTTTCTTTCTTTCTTTCTTTCTTTCTTTCTTTCTTTCTTTCTTTTTTTTTTGCTAGGCGGTGGTGGGGTGGTGGCGAACACTTTTAATCCTGGCACTTGGGAGGAGGCAGACTGGTCTACAAAATGAGTTCCAAGATAGTCAGGATTGTTACACAGAGAAACCGTGTCTCAAAAAAAAAAATTTTTTTTAAGATTTATTTATTTATTAAGTATATAGTGGTCTGCCTGTATATGTCTCTACAGGCCAGAAGAGGGCAGCATATTGCATTACAGATGGTTGTGAGCCACCATGTGGTTGCTGGGAATTGAACTCAGGACCTTTGGAAGTGAAGCCAGTTCTCTTAACCTCTGAGCCATCTCTCCAGCCCCCCCCCCAAAATTTTTTTAATCAGTCTATATTCAAACATTTTTTAAAATGATGGGTTAGGGAGAAATCTCAAGATGCCTCAACCCTAGAAGAACTACAGAAATTAAGGAATGCTTCAAGTGGGAGAAACCATGTTCCCTGGAGGAGAGCACACTGAATGGTTATCCAGTACCAAGAGGTCAGCCTCGAAAACATACACATGTGTACATGCTTATATACACATCCACATTCATACATGCTACATATACACATGTGTACATGTTTATATATACACATTCATACACACTACATATACACATGTGTACATGTTTATATATACACATTCATACACACTATACATACACATGCGTACATGTTTATATACACACATACACATTCATACACACCATATAAACACATGTGTACATGTTTATATACACATCCACATTCATACACACTATACATACACATGCGTACATGTTTATATATACACATCCACATTCATGCACGCTATAAACACATGTGTACATGTTTATATACACACATCCACATTCATACACACTATATATAAACACATGCGTACACGTTTATATACACACACATTCATACACACTATATATTCACATGCATATATACAAGTATATACAACAAGGAAAAAGTCATGAATTTGAAAAAAAAACTAGGGGAAGCCAGGCGGTGGTGGTGCACGCCTTTAATCCCAGCACTCGGGAGACAGAGGCAGGCGGATCTCTGTGAGTTTGAGGCCAGCCTGGTCTACAAGAGCTAGTTCCTTGGACTTCCCACAGGGCAGGGAACCCTGATTGCTCTTTGGGCTGACGAGGGAGGGGGACTTGATCAGGGGAGGGGGAGGGAAATGGGAGGCGGTGGCGGGGAAGGGACAGAAATCTTTAATAAATAAATAAATAGAAAAAAAAGAGCTAGTTCCAGGACAGGAACCAAAAAAAGCTACGGAGAAACCCTGTCTCGAAAATAAAAAAAAAAAAAAACAAGAGCTAGGGGAGATACGAAAGGGGTCGGAGGGAGAAAAAGCGAAGGAGGAAATGACGTATGATTATAATCTCCATACAGAAACACCATGTTCTTCGTTCATATTTAACCCCCATCCCATCTCCTGCCCACCCCACTTCTGGTCCCCTTTGTGTTTCTAAATAGTTCCCCTCATACTTTCTTATACTTTGTTTTATTTTGGTTTTGTTTTTCAAGATAGGGTTTCTCTGTGTAGCCCTGGCTGTCCTGTAACTCTCTGTAGACCAGGCTGGCCTTGAACTCAGAGATCCAACGGCTTCTACCTCCCGAGTACTGAGATTAAAGGTGTGCACCACGGCAGTCCAGTCTCATTTTTCTTTTAATAGAGAGAATATGCATATGAGAGAATATGAAATTTATCTTCCTGAGTCTGGTATATTCCAATCAAATGATCTCCAGCTCCATCCATTTCCCTGCATGAACATAATTTCACTATTCTTCATTGCAGAATAAGATTTCATGTGTATACACCACATTTTCTTTAGCCAATCCATCTATTGATGGACATCTATTGATAGTCAATAAGTTGACTATCATGAGTGGCTACTGCAATGACCATGGATGTGCAGACAGACATCTTGGTTCCAGGCTGACTAGACATGTCCCTCCCATTCTCACTGCTCCCAGAACACTACAAGCATATTTGTGATGCCAGCAATTCTCAGTATTCAAGTTGAGTTAGTACTGGGTTATGGTTACCAACATGGGGCTATGACAACAACAGAAATACGAAGAGCTAGTTACTCCAGACTGACAGGTACTCATGCCTGACCCTACTCTTCAGGCCACTACTCTCACTGTGGGATGCTGACACCATTTCCTCCATGGTCATCTGCCTGTCCTGCCTGCTATGCTTGGCTCCCTAGGGCCCTTCGCCTTCTCTAGACAGCCCCAGGCCAGGGACCACACAACCTGCCTTGCAGCTTCCTGACCCACAGAGGCATCTTCTCTCATTCTTTCTATAGCCACTGTCTCCTGCTGAGTCAGATCTCTCAGGGTCTGTCTCTCTGCTCCGTACAGCCCAGAACTCCTCCCCCAACCCAAGACCACACCTATATGCTCACAGGCCAGGGCCACCTTGGCTGCCACCTGTGGAAAGGGCAAGGCTATCCACGGTAAGGTGGCCCAGTTGGGCAGTGCGTTATACAGTCCCACAGTGACAGACAGCCCACAAAGTCAATCAGACTTTGCTCTAGAGGAACCCACGCCCAAAGATGACACTGAAGGAAACAGGACCAGGACAGTGAGCCGGAAACTTAGTTCCAGATTTGGGACTTGTGGGAGATATTGGACCAGTCCCCTTGTACACCGCAGCTGGTTTCTTTACCGTAAAAGGGCTTGGATGACATCATCCCTAAGGTCCCTTTCCAACTGACACCTGACTCATAACCCAATAAAACAGCCAACCTTCTCCAGTTGTCCCAGGCTGCTTTGTGTTGGGGGTGGTGAAGTGCATGGGCTCCAGAGTGAGGCGGCCTGCCCACGTTTGAATTCTGTCTCGCCCTTGGGCAAAAGGCTGACCTGGTGTCCTTATCTGAAAGGCATAACAGAGCCTTCTCTGCAATACAGCAGAGGGTGGTCTGAGATACCAGCTCCTAAGCACAAGGAATGTTTATCTTTAAGATCTTTATAGGAGGTCCAGCACAGGTAGCTGACACAAACAATAGCCCAGGTATGCGGAGGGAAGCTGGGGCAGGAGGATGTTGCAAGTTTAATGGAGCCTGATAACACACTGAGTTCCGGGCCAGCCGGACTATGGTGTGAGACCCTGTCTCAACCCTCTCTCCAATAAAGACCTTTACAGCTCAGAGGAACAGATGAGTCTAGAAGTCTTCAGGAAAAGCACTAACAGGAAAAACATAGTAAGTAGGAACAAAGAGCCCCTCAACTGGGAAAGGAAATTAGGGGCAAATGCCCTCGCTGAACCCCAGATGTTGGATCTGTCCTCATCCCTTCCTTTATCAGGCATTAGAGAGGTCAAAGGGAAAGTCGGGTGCAAGGGCTTTTCACAATGTGGAATGCGCCCACACCTCAGGGACAGGGACACTAGCACCTAGGCAGGGACGATGAGAGAAGGTTGCTGGATGGAATGGTCCCCTTACTTCAAGGACTTCTGGGACAGGCTCTAACTGAGATAAGGCTTCACGAAGCCGCCCTAGAGAAGGAATCTCAACATCTAGAGACAGAAGCACTAAGCACTCATGACCACCATGAAATGAGTCTCTACTCCCCCAACCAAGACTCCCAGGTCCTAACTAAAGAATACAAAACCTATTCAAGATATACAAGGGGCAGAGTGGGGTGGGTCACACCCATCACTCCAAGGTCTGAAAACTCCTCATGAGTTTGGGACTAACCTGGACTACATAGTGAGTTTCAGTCCAGCCTGGACTACAATATGAGATCCTGATGTTCTCCCCTGCCACACACACAAAGAAGGCAGAGGACAGGATATAGTTCAGGGACAGAGAACCTGTCTAGGCCCTGAGTTTAACCCTTGGCACCTCAGAAAGTAATAAAGGAATGTCAGGGTGAAGACAGTGGGTTCCCGACAGAGACTATTACAGTGTGGCTCAAGAAGGCCCCATCTAATGTACCAAAAGAATGAGGGTATAACTGTCACCTTCAGGCCCTAGGGGAAGAAGCTCCACGAACCCAAGGCAGCCACACCTCCTCTGGTCGGGTGCTATGACTTCAGCACAGGTCAGCTCCAGGACTTTCCCCAGGGGAGCCAGCGTCTGGAGCAGATGACAGGAAGTCTGTGCCAGTCCCCAGAGGTGCAGGCTTACTAATCGCCCTGGGCACCCTCTGCCCTTTCGCTCCTGAAAAAGAGTTACTGGAAGGTGGGTGGGTGCAGGGTTCCCCAAAGAGCACATGCTTCAACGTGGGGTGCACCAACAGACACCTAAAGTCTGAGTAGAGGTGCCACTTCCCCCAGGGAACCAGAAAGAATGCAACTTAGAAAGTTTCCTAATTGGCCCACAAACTACCGATGCTTGTTGGGTGGATAACCGGGACTCAATCCCACAAGCCGACTCCATCCTGTAACCAAGAACCTGCTGCTTTCAGGAGTCACCAGCCTTTTGCCCCAGCTCAGACGTGTGGAAAGCTAACAAGAAACTCCCACAGGGCCAGAAGGAGATTCTCCCGGAGGAGGAGACCGTGATTCTTCCCCAGGGGCTTCCTGGAACCAGGGCACAGCCCACAGCTTTCTGGTTGGCCCAGCCCTGTGCGCCTGCCCTTCAGTGATGGGTGGGGCTTGTTTAAGGCCGTGGTCCCACAACTTCCTCAGATTCCCACGTGACACACTATTGAAGGTGGGGGCTAGCAGGGCACGAAGGCTCAATACCAGCAATCCCAGCATTTGAGAAGTCAAGATAGGAACATCACTAAGATCTAGATCAGCTCAGGTTGCAGCTGTCAAGGAAGGAAGGAAGCTGGGTCTGGGGGTGTACACCTTTAACCCTAGCACCCAGGAGGCAGAGAGAATTGGATCTTCTTGTGAGTTCCTGACCAGCCTGGCCTACATAGCAGTTTTAGGCAAGCCAGGAATACATACAGTGAGACCCTGTCAGAGAGAGAAGAGAGAGAGAGGAATTGAGCATGTAATTCAGTCTGTAGAGTGCTTTCTTATTCTGCATGAAGCCCTGAGGTTGATTCTAACACACTAAAACAAAGATAGTGGCAGGAGCGTAGCAGCAGAATCAAATTTCAAGGTCATCCTCTACGGCCTAGAGAGTTGGAAGTCAGCCTGAGCGATTTGTCTCAAAAAGCAAAAAGGAAATAAAATTCAATGATAGAAGGGGATAGCCCCTCATACAGAAAATTTTCTACCTCCAAATGTCTGAGGACCCCAGCTGGAAAGCCGCTAAGACAATACCACCACCAACCCAAGCAAGCCCTGCTGGGACCAGCACAGCCAATAAAATATGGGGTGACTTGCCATGCCCCATTCCCAATGCTTTGAAATGGCAGTGGCTGACTACCCAGTGTCCAAAACCAAACCAAACTGGCTGACTTTAGAACTCCAGGATAAAGGGATGGACCCTCTTATCAAGAGCAGGTCTTCAGAAGCCCTGGGGTGGGGGTAGGGTCTTGGCTTTGGTGTCTTGTTTTGGGTAGCAGAGCTTACTCTAGCTATGACTTTTTAAAACTCTGGTCTGTGTTGTTCTGTTTTTCCCCAGAAAACAGCTGAATGAGTTGTCGACTCCTCAAAAAGAAAAGTTCAGTTCTAAAAATCATGTTATCTGTTCATTCCTGCCCTTGGGAGGTAGGAAGGAGGTAGGAACAGGAAGCTGAGGAGTCTGAGGCAATCCTCCCTTACAGGGCTAGCCTGGGCTACATAAGACCCTTGCTTCCGTGGGGGATGGAGGTAATCTTCCTACGGTCTCCTGTCTAGAGCTGAGGTCCACCCTTCCTCAGACAAGGAGGATGTATGAGCCTATTTATTATAGGAGTGGAGTTAAATGTCACCTTTCTGGGTAGTGAGACAGTTTGACCATGGCTAAATTAACTCTGCTTCTCACCCCCTAAGAAACTAACCTTCTGTTTCTCCATAGACAGGACACAAGGCCTTGACACAGGAAACACAATCACTCCCTGTCTCCGCTCCCACCCAGCAGCCTCAGGTGAAGGAATAGCCAAGAGCCGCCCTTCCTCAAAGGTTCACACACCCCGGTGCCCCTCACAGACTCCTCCACCAGTGCCCTTCCCCCATTCCCACACTAACTCTAAGCACTCCATCCATGATCAGAAACCATGATGATCAACTGGAGCAGCCCAGATTCTCCCTGCCTGAGGAAGGATTCCAACTGAAACCCATCAGCCTTACTGGAGGGTGTAGTTAAACCAACACCACCAGGTGCGGTGATGTAGGCACGGAGCGTGTGGAAGACAGAGACAGCAGGAGAGAGGAGGCATGCATGCAGACAGGAGAGGTACAGAGAGAAAAGCCGGACTTCATTCGTGATCAGGGCCCCGAGAGCGCAAGGGCAGAAAGACCTAGTAGTGAGAGCGGGTGGCTTACAACTTTGGGAAGTGAAATTGGGATGAGGGGTGGCCGGTAGGGCTGGAGAAGGCTCCTCCTGAAATACGCCAGTCTAGCTCCAAGACTAGAATCTGGAAGAAACCCGCAGACCAACTGACAGGGTTGTAGCTGTCAGAAGGTAAAAAGGAATCCAGAGCCTAGGAAGACCCAGTAGGCACCAATGTCGTTGCTTAAACTAACCCAGGAGTTGGCTATACCAGTGCCCCAACCCCACCCCGCTGGTTCAAAGTGTTCTCAGCACCACAAGTGAACGCTCCAGTCTACTGTTCCCATAGCAGGCAAGTGTGTGGTCAAGAACAAGATGTTCCTACGAAAAAGAGCAGAAACCACCCTGGTGTTCTAAAGTGATCTTGAACAACTTTATCTTGACCTCAGCTCCTCGCCAATAAAATAAGAAACACTCAAACTAACCATGCTTATCTCCAAAAGTTATTTGACTCTCCGTGAGCTAACAGCCGGTGTCAGAGGCCTAGAACAGCTCTGTTCACGGCAGATGTTCCGTGTGGAATTCCACTTTCAGTTAGCAACGGTGAGCAGAGACTCTGCACTCGTTCACTAGGACATTTGAGGGGCTGTAGCCAGTGAGCCACCTCTCTCAGACCCTGAGACTAGAATGAGATCTCTGAGGGGGTCCCAGAGAAGTGCAAATCAAAAGCCAGGCATGGTGGCCAAGGCCCTTAATCCAGAGGCAGAGGTAGGCAATCTCTGTAAGATGCTAGCCTGGTCTACAGGTAAGTGCCAGGCCTCCAGGGATGGTAAAAACCTGTCTCAAAAACATAAAAATAAAAGGAAGGAAGGTCAAGGTGTGGAGTGGCGGTGCACGCCTTTAATCGCAGCTTTTGGAAGGCAGAGGCAGGCAGATCTCTGTAAGTTCAAAGCCAGTCTGGTCTACACAGGACAGCCAGGACTCTGTAGAGAGATCCTGTGCCACCCTCCTCCCCCCCCCCAAAAAAAACCTAAAAATCTAAATCAAGCACTTCTCAAAGACTCCAAAATTAAACCGGAGTTTCATCTTTCCTAATTCCTCCTCAGCGCAGAGACACTCAAGATACTCAGCGCCTTTTCTCAAACTGTAGGGGATTGAACAGCTTTGCACACCTAAGCCAGATCAGAGTCTAAACTGGGAGGCTAAATCCCATGGCACACCTGGTTTAAGTTACAGGCCTGTTTTGATTCTGCCCCTATTGGTAACTTAGAGGAAATACATCCAAGTGTCCTGGGGTTAGGAACATAAAAAGCCAGGGCCCAGACAAGTCATCATAAAGCCAGCCGGGCAGAGTCACCTGCAACTGGTAGGAAGCAATAAGCCTCCCAAGGGGCTCAGGGTCCTGTTGTGAATAAACCACACTTCCAGACACCCTAGTCAATCCTCTTTCCACTCCTGGGAACAGATTACTCCGTGGCACGCCTCTTAGGGTGTCTGTTATACGTTCACAGTCCCACAACCGAGAGAAAGTTCAAAGAATTCAGGTGTCCAGGAGGGAAATTCACTCTCCCTACGATTAAGGGGCCTCCCTCCACTTTATGTTTTAGGAACTGCCAAGAGATTGTCGTATCTTGAACAAAAAAGACCAGAGGAATCAGCAGAATCAAAGACCCCACTCATCCCAAGGGATTAGAGAGAACGAACCAACAGAGAAAAATCTCAACTAAATCAGGTGTGAGGTTCATCTGACAGGGCCCTGGACACATCAAGAGCAATCTACCATCCCGTCCAACGCACTCAGGACCACTGGCGGGGGGAGGGGGTGAGTCCTAGGACGTGGGGAAGGCACTTCCCTAAAATCTGTTCCCAAGAGACACTGAAATTTCAAGTGTGTAACTGAGCAACGGCTCATAGCTTTAACACAACCCACTGGACAGCACCCCCCCTCCGCCCCAATACTAGACCATTCCCTGCCTCAAATCTTGGACTAGGGCCCAGGACAGGAACCAATCCCCGTAATCCTGGGCATTTCAGAAACTCAATTCTCCCGGTAGTTAGAGCTCTCCGAGCTTGGCTCTCGTCCACCCCCACCTCCCTACCCCGAGGCAGAGAGTGAGGCTCCAGGCAGGGCCCGAGGCTCTTTCTTATGTAAATGACCCGCCGCACAACAGAGAGGTCGGATTCGCCTGGGCTGCGGAGAGTGAGGTGGGCACAGGAGGGTCTGAGCGCTAAAAGGTTCGCTTTCAGAGGCCAAAAAATACAAAAGAACTCAGGAAATCCTGGAGTGGGAAGGTGAGTCCACTTCGTGTAACTTTTAGTAACAAACCAGAAAGTACTATCCAAAATCCGCCAACTCAGAGGCCGGACGCGGGGACTAAAGGCGGGGCGGTCCCCAGGAAGATCTGCTGTGAGGGGGCGCCCCTTTCGAGCCTCAGTTCCGGGCAGTTCAGTTCCGGGGAGGGGGCGCGGCGGGCCACTCTTTCTGCGCCCTTTCCCGCTCCTTCCTGGGTGGCTTCTTTTATTTTTTTTTTCCAATCCACCTCCAAGGGGCGCCACGAGGAACCGATAGCCTCTCCAACGCGTCCTTAAGAGCCAGAGGGCCGGGCCCCGGCTGCTACACACTGCCACCGCGCCTCCTCCCCTACATTGGATTCTTCCCCACGTGCTCTTGCCGGAACTCGGGCTGCAGAAGGGGGGCTCCTCCCACGTGGGCGCAGCAGACTCTGACTACGTGCAGGGCGACCCGCCCCTCAAGAAACCAGGGATCTAAGTGTGGGGAGAGCGCGCGCGTTTCGCGGGGAGGTGGGCATCTCGGTGGTGCGCGCCCTGGCCCAGATGGTGCCTAGCAGACGTGGTTTCTCGTGCCTAGGACTTTCCCAGCTACCCAGACTGGTTCCACGTCCCCAGCCCCGAAGGAGGAGGAAGCAGATCCCTACGCACTCCAGATTCCCGGAGAGCACGCAACTTGGTCCAAAGCGAGCCAGCCTCCCCCGCTCGTGGTGACTTACCTTCTGCACTTGGTTTTGATTGAGCTCGGTGAATAAGCAGGCTATCATATGCGAGGCGATCATCTTGCTGAGACCAGACGGGGCCCGAGTAGAGAAACCGAGACTCGAGCGCTAGCGGGGAAGCGCAATGCTTTGTACGCAGGCACGGGTGTTCGGTTGGGATCGAGGACTCCAGGAGTCACACAAAGAAGGTTCACCACGGTGGCTCACCAGCTGGGAGCCTCGAGTCTCGAGAAACAAGTTTCTTTTTTTCGTTTAGTCACAACTATGGAAAGTGCCTAAATTCTCGCTCTTGGAGAAGGAATTGCTGCCCAGAGTCCAGTCACTAACTTCAGTCACAGGGTCACTAAGGCTTAACTTGGGAGGAATGACAGTGCTGCTCCACTCCGACGATCGAGCTTCTCAGGGTTACTGGCGTGATGCTCCCGCCCTTGGATCCCTTCAGCTGAGTAACGCGGAGTAGCCTGTGGTGTCCTGGGACTCCAGCACTGGAGTTTGCTGCAACAATGTGGCTTATTGAGGGGCTGCCGGCTCTTTAGGCCGCTCCGGACAGGGACGTGCACGCGTTCATTGGCTGTGAGAAGAGGGTGTGTGCGCTCTTCTGCTGCTGCCCGCGATTCATAGCCAATCAGTGCCCAGAGCCCGCGGGTGCGGCCGCTCAGACACCCGAGCAGGCGTCCAGAGAGGCGCGCCGGAGGCTAGGGGCGGAGCCCTGCGCCGGGGTTGGGACGTGTGTTCCGTGGCAAGGGCCGGGGACTCCAGGGCGCATGAGCCACCGCCGCGTCAGGCATGGCTTCGGGTGGGGGGCGCGTGATCGCGGACCCAAGAGATGTTGAGCGACTGGAAAGACAAGTGATTAACACCAACACACGCCCTGGGCGGACAGGGACACAGTCTGGTATCTGCGGATCATGTGAGGGGCTGCCACTGCTCTGTCACAAGTATGAAGCATCTTAATTTTCATCTTGATTTTGGCTCACTCAGCGGATCCCTGCATGCCTGAAGCGAAGTAAGCCAGTCCTCACAAAAGTCAGCCCCTCTTAACCGTCATACCAATAGCGTAAGGGTTTTACTAACTCCGTTTTACAGATTAGGGAACCGGGCGCTGTGCTGTTAATGAGATTTGCCCAAGGTCACATCGCTAACAAGTGGTAGATGAAGACAGGAACCCGTACCACTCTGAAACGGAATTCTCTTCCCCATTGTATTGTCCAGCCTTTCTGGAAACCAGGAAAGCAAACGGCGGGGGAGAAACCTTGTCAGTAGCTGGGACAGAAAAGTGGGAGGGGAAAGTGAGTAGATGGTGAGTTTGTAGCTGCTTGATCCTAGACTCCGGTAGTGTGGAATGTTTTATAAACGCCAAGAAGAACCCAAGCCTCCGCCTCATGCCTAAACCCAGACTCCAAGTTTGCATATGAGTAGAAGCCAGCAATATTGAAATAGCACCTCAGGTGACCTGAGGCTGGTGCTGGTGGAGAATGGCAAGTCTGGGATGGGAAACTCGAGTTCCAGCTAGCCTCACTTCCCAAGCTCTCTCTCCACCTCCAGTGGCTTGTGCTAAACCTAAGACTTTGTGCATGCTAGAAGAGCGCTCTGCCGACTGAGGCACACCCCAGCCCGTTTTTCTCTGCTGAGCTGCCTTCCTCCACAACCTCTGATGTGGTTCATTTATTTCCTCTATGAATGTTTGGTCCCAGCACTGCCAGTAGCAGTCACACCATCTACACACAGGTAATTCACAAACCTAAATCTACAAGCAAGGACTTTCCCCAGGGCTTCTGGCTCTCTTAGCCGACTGTCATTTGTCCCCCCTGCCCTGGTGACTAGCATCTCACATTTAACATGTACAAGGCTGCACTTAACTCTTCTTCCCATTTTTTCCCCTTTGTCTCCAAAAATGGCATCCATCCATGATTCTTTCCTGCTGTTCTCTCTCACATATCCACACCATCAGTGAGCGAATGGTCTAACGTAGCAAAGAGGCCAGACCCTCGTGGACAAGCTACCAAGCTCCACCAGGGCCTGTTTTATAGTGCTTAACTTCCATGTTTGACTGCCTCTAGCTTGACCACTGTGATCGCTCCTTCACTCCAGAGCTAAAGAGGCTTGTTTCAAATACAAACCATTGCTGGGTTTGGTGGCATACACCTGGAGTCCCAGCCCCAGGGAGGAGGGAGGGGGAGGCAGAAGAGTCAGGAATTTAAGACCAACTTGGAGTACTTGAGACCCTGGGCAGACAGACGGGCGGACAGATGGACAGATAGATAGATGATAGAATATATATATATATATACATATATGTATGTGTATATATATATATCAGTTAATCTTTTTTTTCTGTCTTAAAACCATTGGTTTCCAGTCTTCAAATAAAATTCAAAATCCTAATGACTACTAGAAGAGAGCCGAATTCCAGGACAGTCAAGGATACACAGAAAAATCCTGTCTGAAAACAAACAAAATGCAATTTTTCCTATCTCAGCTCTCACACCCAAGTAGTGAGCTATCAGATATGTGCAACCACACCCAGCGTATTCTCTAGGTGTATATCCATCCTGTCTTCCCTAGTCTAAACATCAAGAGTCCAGGTCTATATTGTTCCCTTATATTTTCAGGGCCTAGAATAGAGGCGCTCTAACACAAGGTAAGTATGCCATGGGTATTTGTTGTGTAAATTAGCAGATGGTTTAGTGATGGCTATTATGTCATATATGACTATAAGACACAAAAGAGGGACTTAGTTCTCCAATCCTTCCCACCGACCTACCCATCACAATTCATCAGTATCTTTCACCCAACTGCAATGACCTCATAACCCAGCTTCCCTCTTCAGACACAGATAAACTGGAGGTGTCTGACACGGACTTGGATTCCCAAGAGAGAGAAACTAAAAGCAGAAGCAGTGGTCCATCAGATTTGTCTTTGTAGGACAATAGCTGCCTTCCGTGTGAATGGGAGGAAGGAATCAGAGAGAGGCTGAAGCAAGAAGAGACAGGAACTCTCAGATAAGATAAAAGTCGGGCACAGACACGGGCGAGGCAGGGAGTCTGATTACGGCTAGCTTTAGGTGTTCAGAAGTCTGAAGCAGAATTAATGGCATAGGTTAAAGATAGACAGCAAAGAGAAAGAAAAAAAACCTGCTTCCTAGAAACACTCAGAGGCTGGTAAGATGGCTCTGTGGATAAATGTGCTTGTTGTCAAACCTTGACAACCTGAGTTTAATCCCTAGGACCCATGTAATAAAAGGAGAGAATGAACTCCGGAAAATTGCCCTCTGACCTTCACACACATGCTATGGCATATATGCACCAACACACATAAACACACAAAATCAATAAATGTAATAAAAATTCTAGAGACACTTAAAAAACCAATAGTTAGCTCTGTATGTAAAATCCATTTTCCTCCAAAAACCAAGATCAAAGTTAGTAGGGTCAGGTCAGCTATGATCCCCTCTTTATGGACTAATTCTATTTATTTATTTTAGAGACAGAGATTCATATAGCCCAAAATCTGCAGCCAGGGAGAATCTTGAACTTTCCATATTCCTGCTTTCACTCCCCCACCACCACCACCCAGTGCTGAGGTTACAGGCATTGACCACTACACCTAGCTTATTCAGCTCTGGAGATCAGAGTCACACCCAAGGATTCACGTGTGCTAGGCAAGGATTGCATCAACTGACTTGTACATCACACCCATGCTCACACAGACACATGCTTCAGTGCTCTCTCCATCCTCTCTTCTGTGAGGACGAAGTCATGGTCACAGGGTGCTTATGTGCTCTCTGGCAGAGTTCCCAGTAACTTGGAGGTTGGCTGGAATAAGTGCTGTGGTAGTCCCTAACGCACATGGATGTGATACATCAGAGGACAGACACCCACACGAGATCAGGGGCTGCAGCTGTGTTCCGACCTCAGCGTTCTCCCTCTCCCTATGCACACACGGGCACAGATGCTGAAGACTGGTAGAACAGCCATACAGTTTACACTCCACACTCCAAGAGAGAAATCAGGCACACATGTTGACTAAGCCCTTCCAGCCTGCAGGAGCCTCGCAGAGAAACACTGAAGCAAACAGGTGGTTCTTGCTCCTAAAGCATTACTGTCTCATTAAAGACATAAAATGAGCCCATGGAACAAATATTATAGATTAGGGAAATGGATCCTAGAAGCCAAATGTGTCTGTGTCTTTAGATGTGGTAGAGCCTGCGAGTCCAGTGAGTGTGAATCCCAGTTTTCTGATTTTGCACCTGGTTGGTTCAGGTCTGGGATCTGGCCTTGTCTCTGCATGGGATTGACCTGAGTCTACATAGGCTTCAGAAAACTCTCTGGGAACAATTCTATTTTGCTAAAAGACCTCAATCTGCAAAATGTCCCTATGTAAAAATTAAGATTTAAACCGGGCCGTGGTGGCGCACACCTTTAATCCCAGCACTCGGAAGGTAGAAGCAGGTGGATCTCTGAGTTCGAGGCCAATCTGGTCTACAAGAGCTAGTTCCAGGACAGGCTCCAAAAGCTACAGAGAAACCCTGTCTCAACAAAACAAAACAAAACAAAAACAAAAAGATTTAGGGTGGTAGTAGCACAGGCCTTCAATCCCAGTTCTTGGAAGTGGATCTCTGTTTGAGGCCAGCCTGGTCTACAGAGAGAGTGTCAGGACAGCCAGGGCTACACAGAGAAACTCTGTCCCAAATAAATAAATAAATAAACAAACAAATAAATAAAATCAACACCCCGAGAAAGAGAGAGAACCATTTTTTTTTAAAGGCCAGGTATGGTAGGTAACACATGCCATTAATCTCCACACTCAGGATGCAGGAGGATTGCTGTGAGATCTAGGCCAGTTTTGGTCTCCACGGCAAGTTCTAGGTTAGCCAGAGCTATATAGTAAGACCCTGTGTGCTGGTTAGCTTTATGTTAACTTGAAACAAGCTAGAGTCATCTGAGAGGAGGGAACCTTGATTGGAAAATACCTCTATAATATCATATCAGACTGTAGGTGGTATGTGGGGTATTTTCTTAATTAGTGATTGATGGGGAGGGGGAGCCCCATTGTGAGTGGTATCACCTTGGACTAGGTCCTATTTTTTTTTATTTTATTTTTTTGGTCTTTTGAGATAGGGTTTCTCTGGGTAGCCCTGGTTGTCCTGGTTGCTCTGTAGACCAAACTGGCCTTGAGCTTAGAGACCCACCTGCCTCTGCCTCCCAAGTGCTGGTATTAAAGGTGTTGCACCATCACTGCCTACCTGACCCTGGGTTCTGTAGAAAAACAGGTTGAGCAAGCCTTAAGAAGCAGCATCTTCCACGGCCTCTGCATCAGCTCCTGGCTCCAGATTCTTGCCCAGTCTGAGTTACCTTAGCTTCACTAATGGACTGTGATTCAGGATATACAAGTCAAATAAACCCTTTCCTCCCCAAGTTACTTTTGATCGTGGTGTTTCATCACAGCAATAATAATAACTAACTAAGACAATGTGTCTCAAAAGAAACAAAAAAGAAAATTTTAAAAAAGGAGAGAAAAGAAGAGTAAAAAAACAGATTTTTTTCTCTTAAATTTTATATTTTATGGGGGGGGAGATGGAATTGGAAAGAATGATGTGAAAGTCACAAAGAGTAAAATAAAAATAAAGTTTAAAATAAAAGAAAAAAAGAATTCAGGTCATGACACACATTTTTTTAATTCCAGCACTCAGGAGGCAGAGGCTGGTAGATCTCTGAGTTTGAGGCCAGCATGACCTACAGAGTGAGTTCCGGGATAGACAGGGCTATACAGAGAACCCCTGTCTCTAAACAACCCCCACACACACACAAAGAAAGAAAAAAAGAAAGGAACAAACCTGGCATAGGGATGTGGACCTTTAATCCTAGCACTTGGGAAGCAGAGGCAAGAAGATCTCTGTGAGTTTGAGGTCAGCCTGGCATACTAGTGAGTTCCAGCACAGCCAGAGCTGTAGAGTCAGCCCTGTCTCAATAAAAGGAAGGGAGAGAAGGAGCTAACTATTGCGAAGTTTGAGGCGTAAGTGATGGGATTATGTAATATGTAAGCAACTATCCACAGTTCCTTCTAGCTTGTGATCTTTGGAGAGAAACAAGAGAGGGAGGCTGTTTCAAAACTAGTGTTCATTCTGGCCTAGAATTCACTGTGTAGCCCAGACTGGCCTTGAACTCACAGAAATCCTCCTGAATCAGCCTCTTTAGTGCTAGGATTAAAGCTTGTCCACTATGCCCAGCGATATCCTGTTGTCGTTAATATTAAGCCTTAATGATCTGGAAACTCTGTTATATTGCATAGTTTAATTATAATGTATGAACTTGAGGACCTGGAAAAATACATCTGAAGTGATTAAAATAGTGGATGTAGTGTTATATACACCTATATATAACTCCAGCACTTGGAGAGGTGGAGACAGGGAACTGAGTTCAAAGTCATCCTCCACTACTTACAGAGGATAAGGCCTGCCTGTGATGTGAGACAGACACACACACAGAGAGAGAGAGAGAGAGAGAGAGAGAGAGAGAGAGAGAGAGAGAGAGAGAGAGAGAGAAGTTGTGGTGGCACACGTCTTTAATCCCAGCACTTAGGGAGGTACAGGCAGGTGGATCAGGACAGACTCCAAAGCTACACAGAAAAACCCTGTCTCAAAAAAACAAAATAAATAAATAAATAGAAAGGAACAAAGAGGAAGAAAGAAAAGAAAGAAGGAAAGAGAGAGAGAGAGGACACAATAGTTAAAAGATAAAAATGGAAGCCATACCCCATCTCAAGATAGAGTTGCAAACAAAAAACACTTAGATAATTTAGTCAGAGAAGGAGTTTATCAAAGAATACAAAGTTCCTTGCTTTATCTTCAAGGGAACCCTGCTTGGAGACTGGCCAGTTACCAGCCTGGCTTATGTCATTGGCTCTGCCAGTGGAAATGCTACTGCCATGGCCATGCTCTTAGCATCTCTGCCCATTCTCTTGATGATGTACATGGGATTCAACAGCTAGGACATGGCACGGCCACCCTAGACAGCCGGATGATTACCTCTTGGCGTTTCTGATAAGATTTCAGGATATCACCCCCTTTTGGTACCTACTTCTAAACTGACCTCTTTCAGCCAGTTACTAGAATCTGAGTCACATGCCCAAACCTTAGCTGCAAGAGAAGCTGGAAAAGCAGGCCAGATAATCAGGAGTCACAATGTAGAGATACCCCAAAACATAAGGCAGATATCCAAAAGGCTGTACGTCCCCAAACTGACAAACGTCCCCCACACCTGAGTCCCTGACTGTGCCACACTCTGGAGTTTGAAACGCCCTTAGACAAATTGGATTTCTAAAATCCAAAATACAGCAAAGGAGCTGACAAATAGGACATCTGTGCTCAATGAGAGTTAAATTAGGGAGACCATAGTGAGCAGGCAACTTGTCATCAGGGAACCTGACTATAAATGAGGTGACTTTAAGCTGCATGACTTGCCCTTTCCACACAAGGTGTCACACAGCATCTACCTACAGACACACACACGGTGTCATGGCAGATGTGAGAAATGGGTGAGTCTGAGGGTTGTCTGACTCTTCTCTCATCCTAATGGGCACAGGGTCTAAGAAGAGAATTTGCCAGGGAAGGCTAGCATGGGACAGGGTGTGGTCCTGGGTCTTTCTGGGCCCCAGCTTCCTCCTCTGCAAAGTGGAGATCCTAAGCTGTAACGTGCCGTGCAGAGCCTCTGGTTGGTACCCAAGAGAGGCTGAGCATAACTCTGCCAAGCACATCATTCACAAGATCAAGTCCTCCACGCAATAAGACCTCAAGGTCAACAGTCTCAGCAATGTGGGAAAGACTGATGGAATTGCAATGGTCTGGATGATTCCAGAGAGAAAGAGAGGGAAAGACAGGCAGGTTACAGGGCTTGGCTGAACGGAGGAGAATGGACACAGGGATGAAGGCAGAAGCTCAGCAGGACCCAGAATCACCTAGGAGACAAACCTTCGGGCATGCCTGTTAAGTGGGTGTAGTGGTAAGGGTGTTGTCAACTTGATACAAGCTTGATTCATCTGGAAAGAGGGAACCTCAACTGAGAAAGATTCCTCTATCAGATTGGCCTGTAAGCAAGTTTATGGGGCCACTTTCTTGACCCAGATCACTGTGGTCAGTGCCACCCTGGTCACATGGTCCTGCGTTGTTATAAAAAGGCAAAGTGAGGAAGCCACGGAGAGCAAGCCAGTAAGCAGCATTCTTTCATGGTCTCTGCTTCGGTGCCTGCCTCCAGGTTCCTCCTACCCTGCGTCCATGCCCTGACTTCACCTTATGGTGGACTATAAGCTGTAAGTAGAATAAACCCCTTCCTCTTTCAGCTGCTTTTTTGGTCTTGGTGTTTATCACAACAAGAGAAAGCAAACTAGTACAAGACTCTCTGGATTGGGTCAGTTGTGGTGGGAAGACCCACTCTATCTGTGGTGGGCAGGGAGGGAAGGAGGGAAGGAAAGAGAGAGGGAGGGAGGAAGGGAAGGAGGAAAATTAAACTATATTGCCATGTTCCCTGGCTTTGTCCCTCCACTCACTGGACAAATGTCAACTAAGAGAACTACATTTACCATGAGGAGAGAAGCCCTCTTCAAACTGAACAGACTTAGTGCAGAAATGAAACTCAAAGCCCCATAAAGCCTCTCTTCCGGCTCTAGTCTCTGAGCTCCTCAGACCATGGCCATTCCTAGGCATTCTGTCTTTTTGCTCAGTATTGTCAAAGGATGCATTTTTGAGGGAAGACAACAGCCCCCATGAGACAGTGATGGAGGCACACCTGCCCCCTGGCCCTGAGATCCTGTTATTCATACAGGGGCGCACACACACACACACACACACACACACACACACACACACACACACATGCTATGGGAGAGTCTACACTGCAGAGCTGTTTGCCAAGGAAAGCAGGGACCAGCACTTGGGGAGAATACATTTACCCAATGGAATTCTTTGGTCACCATATGAAAAGTACAAGGTATTCTCTCAGTATTTGTATGGAATGATCTGTGACGTTCAGTTAAGTCAGAAAGCAAGACAGGAACAATGTGCATGGGCAGGCATTGTTGGTAAACTGGAAACAGTGGTGCATGCCTGCGATCTGAGCACTCCAGCTGGCCGTGAATCCAAGAGAAGCTACATAGGACGGCTAGGGTTACTTAGAAAGTGGTGTGTGGTGGTGGTGTTGGGGTCCTCTCTGACTGCATCCCCTGGGTGCTGAGGTTACAAGAGTGTGCCACCACACCTGACTTGGATATTCTTCTACCGAATGCACGTGTATCTACTCACCCAAAACAGAAACTCAACTGAGGAAAGAGTTTCTTGGCAGGAAGGCCCACAATCAAGTCGAAAGAATTTGAGTTGGGATTAAGGACATTACGTTTAAAATGTTTTCAATATTTAAAAAAAAAAAAAGCTAACCCCAAAACTCCCCAGTCCAGTTTCATCAAAATCTGTGGGACTGAACTCCCAGGGATTCCCAACTGCCTGTCAAAGGGGGAAATCATGGATCCAATGAGACTCTGGGTGTTTGGGCCCCTGTGCCTGGCAGTGCGGGCAGATTTGTTGGTCTTACCATCCACATGCAACTCTGGACTCGGGGCTTTGCTCAGTGGGTAGAGTGCTTGCTGAGCAAGAGTAAATAAAGCCCCGGCACTGCACAAACTGGGTTTGAGCGCACCTGTAATCCAAGCAAGGAGATGAAGTTCAAGGTCATCATTCGAGGTTATCTTTGGATACACAAAAAGTTCAAGGCCAGCATGAAATACAATGAGACCCTGTCTCAAAAACATAACATTAAATAACTAGATACAAAAATAAATAAATCTGACTCCTGTGACCCCTCAGTGCCAGTCTGACCCCTCTGTCAGCTGACCTTTGTATCTCTTGCTGGCCTAGCAGCACAACTGGTCCTTGCTTCCACAACTGCCCCGTTTCTCCCCTCCGCCAGCGGGAGCTCCGGATTCTTCTTATGAAGTTGCAAAAACCCCCAAGTAGCCTTGTTCACTCCTGTAACTTCAGTGATGGGAAACGTGCTGTCTATAATTAAGAAGGCTCTTGTCCTGGCAGGCATGAGCTGGGCCCTGTTCTTGGCAGGTTCTGCAGCGCAGTGGTGTCTCTCTGTGTACCACACTCTCCCAGTGTCTTCACTCAGGACGGTTTCAGATACAAGTAACAAAATACCCTGCCCTCCAACAATAAGGAGATTTGTTGTTTGAATTCAAAAGCTCCTCAGTGGTGGGCCGGGAGCCAGGCCCATGCGTCAGGACTGTGCCCGACTTCCCTGAGAATCTCTTGGCTCTACTTTGACCCCTGAGTTGGCTACATCCTAAAAGTTGTGGTAAGCTGACTACAGTTCATCTGAGTTCTGTCCACAAATGAGATTCAGGGAAAAAGAGAAGAAATATCTCTCAGTTTAGGTATAGGAGCATATGTCATGCTTGATATGTCTATAAAGGCCAGAGTTCAGCCTCCTTGGGTGTGTCTCCACCCTCCCCCAACTTTCTTTTTTTAGACAGGGTCTCATTATGTAAGATTGGCTGTCCTAGGACACCAGACTGGCCTCGAACTCACAGAGATCCACCTGCCTCTGCCAACTGAAAGCTAAAGTCACATTCCAACACTCTTAGCCAATACCTTTTTTTCTTGTTTTCTTTTCTTCTTCTTCTTCTTTTTTTTTACAGTGTCTCTCCCTCTTGGATCACTGGGAGTGGAGTTAAGGATGGCTGTGAGCCACCATGTGAATACTGGAAACCATAATCAGGTTCTTCACAAGAGCAGTAACCCTGAACCATTTCTCTAATCCTGCCCTGTCTCGTTTGTTTTGTTTTGTTTGTTTCCGAAGCAGGTGCCAGTATAAAGCCCAGACTACTGTCAAACTTGTGGCTTTTTCTTCTCCTATCGCCCATTTGCTAGGATAAATCTACAGGGCCCTGTGTCTTGTTCTTCTGACATCAAAAGGAAAAGATATTTCCTGAAACTACTCCGTATCTTTCTTCTTGATCTCACTGGCCATGAGATTGCGTATCCATCCTTACATAAGTTCTCTAGATTGAGGAAGGGGATTTCCACAGGTCCTTCACATAAACTGGGGTAGAGTTGCCTCACAAGAGACATTTGCCAGTATCTTGAGACATCTGGGGGTTTTGATATTGGAGCTTGGGACTCTGCTAAACAACCTGAAACACAAACACTAGGCCTCTCAACAAGGAACTATTCAGCCCATGTTCTCATTTGATTTTCTGTTCCTGTGACAAAATATACTGACTAAATGCAACTTGGTGAGGTGCTATTTCCTCTTACAGGTTACAGTAATCAAGGGAAGCCAAAGTAGGGACTCAAGGAAAGAGGAACCTGGAGACAGAAACTTGGAAGAAAGCTGCTTACCTGTTTGTTTCTAGGCTTATGTTGACGCTCCATTTCTGACACAATCCAGGCCCACCTATGTAGGGATTAAAGGCGTGGGCCACCACTGCCCGGCTAATCAGCTCTTTATTAACCAATGAGAGTAATACATATTTACAGTGTGCAAAGATTGTTCCACAGCATTTTTCCCTTTTTGTTTAATTAAAAAGGAAGGTTTTTAACTTTAACATAGTAAGATTATATACAACAAAAGAGTTATCAGTAAAAATTATAGTAACATTTTTTAATCTATTTGTATTTGGCAAAATTGAGAAAAAACTCTATTGTTTATCTTTGTGAGTCTAAAGTTTTATACCTAATTTACCTTTTATCATAACTAAGGAAAATTTTAAGTGTAATTATTTCATCTTTAACTCCACCAAGGATCCCAGAAGGGTGTAATGTACCCCAGAAGAGTGTAATGTTACCTAACAACAGGGACATCTGGCTTCGTGCACAATCACCCAAAGTTCTTCTGTAATGTTGGGCATCCAACTTTGGCATATAGGTCTAGTATATCTGACAGACATTTTTGAAAAGCAGGGAATTTTGGAGGACTATGTGATGGAGGAAGGTCATTGGTTAAATAAAGAAACTGCCTTGGCCCTGATAGGACAGAAAATTAGGTAGGCAAAGTAAACAGAACAGAATGCTGGGAAGAAGGGAAGTGAGCTAAGACACCATGCCACTGCTCCCCAGGGCAGATGCGATGAAGCTCCGACCCAGGATGGACGTAGGCTAGAATCTTCCTGGTAAGCACACCTCGTGGTGCTACACACACTAATAGAAATGGGCCAAGCAGTGTTTATATGAATACAGTTTGTGTGTTGTTATTTTGGGGCATAAGCTAGCCAGGCGGCTGGGAGCTGGGTGGCAGAAATGCAGCCCGCAGCTCCCTTCAACAACTATCCTACCCTGTCTTGGCAAAGTTTGACAGTCACTTTCTTTTGTGTCCTGCTGTTTTAGTTTGGACAATATACTGTCAGTAATTGAAGCAAGAGCAGTTTCTTTGCCCACACAGCTGGTCTTTGCCATAAAGAAAGCAAACTCCATATGAAGTTTCTTTGATGCCCATCATCTTCTTTGAAGTAGATTGGTTTTGCCAGGAGCAGATGTGCCTCACTGTCATGAAAAGTCTTAGGTTATTAAACACCTTAAATGCCATATTCTGTATGTTGTTGAAGTGTTTGAAGACCATCTATCTAAATATATGTTTAACTTTGAAAACATGTCTAATATGAATGCACGTTTGATTATTATAAATGACTGATAACTTGTATTTTTAATTATAAATCCCATTTCTAAATGAGTTGCATAGGCACAATACCCCAAGCAAGAGTAGAAACATATATGATTATAGCAAAAATAACTTTAAATTTGTATCAATAAACCAAAATCCATACCAATGTTAAATATTTTGAGGTTAATAGTTGTTTTTTGGATTAAAGTAGATTCAATAATCTATCCTTTTTTTCTATCATTCCTATATGATATCCCCCTTTTTTCCTTTAGAAAAAGATCTTTGAATTTAACTCTTTCATTTAGCTTTTTTTCATAACTATGATAAATAACAATTTGAAACCAACCTTCCTTAAATGATAACAAACATCCATAACCTATCTTTTGGGAATGAGGTTGCTGGTTTTTCTAGACTGTTTCCTGTTTCCTGGAGGCACTGGAATCTTTTGGGGAATCCTTGAGAAAATCAGAATAATTGTTAGGTCCTGATTAGAGTAGTCTGTGAGGCAGAACCATCTCAGCCAGCAGCCTGGCTGTGAAACTCTGAGGAAAGTGCTACAGAGCTATTGGAACATCTGGGTCATCCGTTCTTATTGGTGCCTGGTCCCCTTGTTCTGAAAACACATGAACTTTTAAAGGTGACATACATATCTGTATTCATATAAGTATAGACTGTATATTGTAAACAAGTTAGTCAAAGATGATTTCTTGTTTTATGCTAGAGCACATGTTTTTTAGTTTTTCTAGGTTTATTTTTTTATGGCTATAGCCAGGATTTTCAGGGTGTCATCCCTGATCAAGCCTGATCCATATCAACCTGGAATGAATCCATAGCCTCTCACTTCCCATGGAAATAAAGGCATGACCTGTTCCCCAAAGCAACACACCTTTTGACTTCCATTTTGAAGACAACATGTTTTTAAAATATGTAGGTTGGTTTAATCTAGCAACTTTCATAATCAAGTGTCTCTTAGCAGTTATGGCTCCTCCATCAGCAGTCAAAAATCTCAGAGACAACACAGTAACCCACAGGATCCAAATTATCTATTTCCCATCTTTACATGACTTATTATATTTTTTATTCCTGTATTCTTTTTTAAGGTCTTTACTTAATTATTTTTAAACAACTTTTTAGCCGGGTGGTGGTGGCGCACGCCTTTAATCCCAGCACTCGGGAGGCAGAGGCAGGTGGATCTCTGTGAGTTCGAGACCAGGCTGGTCTACAGAGCTAGTTCCAGGACAGGCTCCAAAGCCACAGAGAAACCCTGTCTCGAAAAAAACAAAAAAAAAAAAACAAAAAAAACCCAACTTTTTAAATCTATGACTATATATATCCTTTTTCTTTTCTCTCCCAAGCCTATGTATAATTTTTAACACATTTAGAAGTCTTTTTTTCATCTGGATCTGTCTTTACTGAGCATCTGTATTGTCTGTGATTGCATGAGACAAATCTCAAATTGTTATGTCAGCCATCAGCACTGCTCAACTTAGTGAATGATGCAAGCACATGGCAGTAGGAGCCTGGCTTCATCCAGCAGGCAGCTGCTGGGTAATACATCTCTGTACTGCAGAGACACAAGACTAGAAAGCCGAGTTTGGCTCCATTTTTGTGTGGTTAGATATTTCTTTAAGCTTTCTTAGGTCTTAGGTGCATGTAAGTGCCCCATGTTGGGACACTATTTGTAGGCAGAGTTTTTCTGTCTCGCCAGCCAGCTCTTCAAATAACAAGCCAGTAGCTTCGGTTTGTTACTAACTTGCTCTTACAACTTTAATCCATTTCTATTCCTTTCCTTGCTGACATGTGGCTCAAGACTTATTATCTCGTTTTATACATGCCTGCTTCCTCTGCATCTGGTTGGCGGCTCCTGAGATTCCTCCCTTCTCTTCCCAGCAGCATCCTAATCTGGCTCTCCTGCCCAGTCTCTTCCTGCCCAGCTGTAAATCAGTCATCTCTTTATGAACCAGTGAGAGCGATACATATTTACAGCATACAAAGATTGTTCCATAGAACAAATTAGCCATTACAGCCCAGTGTCCCAATAGTGTTGTGTCTGAGACACTTTGGCTTAAAACTAAACAGAACTCTCCTCTAGAGCTGATCATGGGGACCTCTCCACAGTCGTTGGATGGATGTTAAACACTGTCAGGTTTTGGAGGGAGAAAAATGCAGTAAGCAGGCACCATATCCATTGTGTTACTGCTTCACCCTCGATGAGGGCAAGTGCCTGCCTCCTGCAGTTAGCCTAGGTAGCCAGTTTAGTAATTGTTGATCTAGCTGAATGTGATGGGTCATGCTTTGGGAAGCAATTCTTCTGTCTCATGCTTCCTTGGCCTACTTCAGAGGGGAACACATTGGTAGGGCCCGAGCCAGGTGGGAGAATGTGGACTTGGCTACACCCCATTTGCAAGACTGGCTGGTATCTCAGGACATGGAGGAGTTCACACTGAGTCAAGATTAAAGTATTGGCTGGAAAATCCAAAGGAACAATGTGTCTCTGTTATTTGTTTTACTGAGACAGTTATTTATGCCCTATCTCTTTGGAAAAGAGAGAGAAAGTTGGGGGAGAAAGAAAAAACACTAGTTAGGCCAGATTTTTAGTGCCAAGGTCAGGGTTGACATGTTATCCTAGGAACTGAAACATTATGATGACAGAGCCCTTGAAAAAACTTGGGGTTCAGTTAGACCTACAGTGCAGGTGTGGGCATCAGCCGTTTATGAACCAGTGTAGCTCTACCCACAAGTTTTGCTCTTTTTATATTTATTTTGAGACAAGGTCTCCTGTAGCCCATGTGGCCTAAGACTTGCTATGTACCTGAAAAATTCTGTTCCCCCGCCTCCATTTCTCTCCCTAGACCCCCCAATGCTGGGTTACTGGCATTCACCACCATGCCCAGCCCTATGTAAAGCTGGGCGTGGAACCTAAGGCTGTAGGCATGTTAGGCAGGCAGTCTGCCAGCTGAGCTTCATCCCTGTGCTGTTTAGGTTTATTTTGTTTTATTTTTGTCAGCTTAACCCAAACTAGTGTCACATGGGAAAGGGGATGTCCGACGAGAAAATTCCTCTGTCAAATTGGCCTGTAGGCAAGTCTGTGGGGGCATTTTCGTGATTAATGAGTCGCATGAGAAGGCCAGGTTGGCTGTGGGTATTGCCACACCTGAGCAGGGGATCCTGGGAAGTAGAAAAATGGTTGTCAAACTTGAGCCTGCAGAGCAAGCCAGTAGGATGCATTCCTACTGCAAGTCCTAACTCTGAATTCCTGCCTTGAGTTTCTTCCTTCCTTGATGGATCTCTGTGGGTTCCATGCCAGCCTGATCTGCATAGGGAATTCCAGGACAGCCAGAGCTACATAGTAAGACCCTCTCTTAAAACAAGAAAACAAACAAAAAACCCCAAACAAACAAACAAAGAGATCCTTTTGTAGAAAACAACGAATACTTGAGACTATGCGGAAATTAATTTGGTATTGACATGAAAGCTTTATCCCTATTGGCTAGCTTTCGCAGTGCTGATAGCTTCTATGCATGTTACTGGAAGAGAAAAGAAAGCATCGCTCTTACTCAGCTATGAACCTGGCAAGTTACAGTAATAACTGGCCTAACAGAACACACCCACTGCAATGGTGGCATGGATGTCACAGGAACAACAAACGACTTTCTGGTTGAATTTAGGGACCACTTCACCAGTTGAAATCTGTACCTGACACCATTACACAGGCCAAGAACCTGGAGCTAGATAAGTCATGGGCCCTAGGGGAGAATTTACTACTATAACTTTGCCAAAATGAGCATAGCGAAAATTGCATCTAATGACTTATCATTACACCCACAGACAAGTGCATCTCTCAGCCCTCACCAAAGAAGCTTGTTTTCTTCGGTAGATTAACAGAGACCCACTGCTTGTGTGGAGAATGAGAGATTACGGATGCTCGGCCCTAAGCAGGGTATCTACAGCACATCCTCTCCTCCCAAGACTCAGAAATCTTATCGGAAGAAAAGATGGAGAGGTTGTAGGAGCAGAGGAGATGGAGAACTTCAAGGAAACAGTGTTTGGGGGACACCACAGAGCAGCTGCACATATGAACTTAGAGCCATTATCACAGCAAGCTCAAGACCAGTGCGAGCTTGAGCCAGACAAAATCCCAGTATGGAGGGGAGTGGCGGGCATGAGGTCTCACCCAGAGCTAAGAAACTATCAGTAATTGATAGCTTCTGGGAAAAGTCAGTTTTCTTAAGAGTGTTCTCTTTCATAGGTCAACTAAACTCCAGTGAAAGGCATACATACATCCAAGAGTATATGGATTTATTAGATTTAATAAAGAAAAAGGGCAGAGTTGGGAAGCAGAGATGGATCTGAGAAGAATTGGGGGAAGGGGTGAATATAGTCAAAATATGAATATGAAATTATACACGAAGAACAAATAAAAAGATAAACAATATTAAGATGAACTTTAATAGTCACACAATTACAGAGGCACAGACTCTATTTGTTTGGATCCTAAAGAAAGGACAACATGCTGGACGTGGTGGTTCACACCTTTAATCCCAGCTCTCGGATCGCAGAGGCAGACGGACGGATTTCTGTGAGTTCAAGGGCAGCCTGGTCTACAAAGTGAGTTCCAGCACAGACAGGG
>NW_004949098.1:955285-967424 GCF_000317375.1 Microtus ochrogaster | reverse complement strand
GGAAGGAAGGAAGGAAGGAAGGAAGGAAGGAAGGAAGGAAGGAAGGAAGGAAGGAAGGACAACACGAAGCAGAGTCCCATGGTCTCTAATGGACAAGTCATATAAGAAATGGCCTTTTAGTGTTAAGCGCTGAGATGAGGGGATTCTTGGCCACTAGCTCTCCTCCTGTACTCTCCTGTATTGTTCCAGGCTTGCTTTTCTCCACCTAACTTCCTACTCGATGCTTCTAAAGTCTTATATTCTGATGGTAAGGATTGTTTTCTTTCGTGTGACAGAGTGTCAAGTAGCCCAAGCTTCCTTGGAACTGACGGTGGCTGAGGATGGCCTTGAACTTCTCATTGTTCCTGCTCAGCCTCCTCAGAGCTGAGATTACAAATGTACCACCACTCCCAGTTTAATTGGTTCTGGGGATGGAATTTAGGGCTTTACAAATGCTAGACAAGCACTGTGAGTGTGTCTGTGTGTCTGTGTGTGTCTGTGTGTGTCTGTGTGTGTCTGTGTGTGTCTGTGTGTGTGCGCGTGCATGAGTACTGAGGCACGTGTGTTGAAATCAGAGGACAACTTTCACGAGGTGAGCCATTTCTTTCCTTCCACTATGAGTTCCAGAGATCAAATACAAGTCATCAGCCTTGACTGGCAAGCACTTTGACTGGCTGAACCATCTTACTGATCTGCCTGCCCCTGGTGTTTAATTCTTAAAACACCACAATGTAAGTGATTCACTATTATTACGTAGTTCCCTCCCATCCATCAACACAAGACCCCTCTGTTTGTAGTTTGATTGCTTATGTCTTTTTTTTTTCAAAAAAAAGTTTGAAACAGGGTCTTGCATAGCCCAGGCTTGCCTCAGACTCATTATGTAGCTAAGGATGGCTCTAGTGACTTTACCTTCCAAGCACTGGGGTTACAGGCTTGCCATCATGTCCAGCTTGTTACGGACGTCACTTTTCTTCGCTTTGGCCCCTTTACCTGTACTGTCTTTCCTCCCCAGTCCTGGTCTCAGGCTAGCGTCCTAATATTCTCTAGAGGTCCTTAAATGCCCTGAAATGCATTCAGCCTTGTAAAAGATGTTTTATAAGCTTATGTTTTTAAATTACAGAAACGATGGGCAACAAACAAAAACATACCTAAGAGACCTCCCTGTGCGGTCTGGCCGTGGGCCCTCCTCCCGAAGCAGTGGCTCAGATTCACATCTCCAAACATAAACACATTCACAATGCCCCTTATTATTTGACCCAGCCCTAGTGAATCTCCGCTTCTTGGAACCAGCAGAGCCCAAAGAAGCCACGACCTCACAGGGAGTTTGTGAGGCTTAAGTGAAGACCGCCTGTGGTTTCCAGACACCCATAGCCCAGTACTCCTGAAAAGTGTCAGAACCTGTTCTGAAGCAGTTGGCTCTGAGATGAACAAAGATTTATTTAAGCCAGAGTGAAAGAGTCGTCTCTGTAGGGTCTAGCTAGCTTTGCCAGATGCAGGCCCTACTACAGGCCTGAAGTATGATTGCATGAGCTCTGTAAAAACAATACACGTGAAAGAGCTTTTAGCACGAAGCCAATATGGCTTCAGAAAGACTAGCGGACAGAGCAAAGAGCCCAGACACAGGCGCAGAGGTTTCTGGAGGTTTAAATTGATCACAGTTTGGGAATACACATGAGAAAGTTAAAGAATCGCTGTTGGAACGCCAAGAGGACCATCTAGGAATAAAGAGCAATGTGTCCCGTTAAATCCTTGCCTTGTAAAAAGAGAACATGAGTTTGGTACCCAGAACTCGTATTTATTTATTTATTTATTTTTTTGGTTTTCGAGACAGGGTTTCTCTGTGGCTTTGGAGCCTGTCCTGGAACTAGCTCTGTAGACCAGGCTGGTCTCGAACTCACAGAGATCCACCTGCCTCTGCCTCCCGAGTGCTGGGATTAAAGGCGTGCGTCACCACCGCCCGGCCAGAACTTGTATTTAAAAAGCCAAATGTGATGGTGTGCTTGAAATCTCCATGCTGGGGAAGCAGACATGAGTCCTGCTGTCCAGTCAGCCCAGACTACCTGGAGAGTTCAGGGACTAAGGAATGATGCTGACAGTTATCCTTTGGACTACACACACACACACACACACACACACACACACACACACACACACACGTTCATACACATCAAAAAAAATAACTCAGGTTTTCTTTCTGATTTGTGCTTTTTTAAAGGATTTTATTTATTTTTATTCCACATGTATGAGCATTTGTCTGCATGTATGTCTGTGTACCTCATGTGTGCCTGGTGCCCACAGAAGCTGAAAGAGGACATCAAGTCCCCTGAAACAGAAGTTACAGATAGTTGTGAGCCACTGTGTAGCGCTGGGAACCAAATTCAAGTCCTCTGAAAGAACAGCCAATGCTCTTGCCCCCCCCCCCACCCCGCCCCGCAGGAATCATCTCTCCAGCGCCCCACTTTTTTGAAACAGGGTTTCACTATGTAGCTCAGACTGGCTTCAAACTTGTAACAGTCCAACAACAACACACTAAGCTTTGACTGTTTTGCTCCTTCTCTTGTTTGTTTTTTGTTTTTGTTGTTTGTTTGTTTTGTCTTTATAGACAGAGTTTCTCTATTGCTTTTAGAGCCTGTCCTAGAACTCACTCTGTAGACCAGGCTGGCCTCAAACTCACAGAGATCCTCCTGCTTGAGTGCTGGTATTAAAGGCATGTGTTACCACCGCCCAGAGGTTTTTTGATTTTTGTTTGTTTGGTTGGTTGTTTGGTCCGTTTTTCGAAATAGGGTTTCTCTGTTTAGCCCTGGCTGTCTTAGAACTTCCACTGTAGACCAGACTGGCCTCAAACTCAGAGAACCACCTGCCTCTGCCTCCCACGTGCTGGGATTAAAGGCATGTGCTACTATGCCTGATTTAGCTTTGGTTCTTATCTTATGGTTTACAGCAAAATAAATTGCAGATAGAGCACACATTCAAATGATTAGAAAAAGATTGTGAGAGAACTTTCTCCATTTTGTGTGGTTTCCACACCACAAAACACGGACACCTCCAAGAGAGGTAGCTTAGCTACATCAAAAACTTCTTAATTCCTCAGGATACACCTCCTAGAAACACTTCCTTAATATATGAATAACTTTTCCATACCAATAAGAAAACTACTGATGTTCCATTTGAAAAAAAATGGGCAAAAATATGAAAGTTCATAGAAAGAAAACGTGAATTCCCTGAACATACAAATATATGCTTAAACTGGACACACCTTCAGTCCCAGCGCTTGAGAGGCAGAGGCAAGCCAGTCGCTTTGAGTCCAAAGTTAACCAGGTCTGCATAGGGAGTTCCAGCCAGACCTACATATATATATATATGTATATGCCTGTATATATATATGATTTTAACGCAAATTTGAATTACAATGCACTCTCAACTCACATGAAAAAATTGTGAAGTGTATTGAAATAGGTAGTAGTCTTGTATATTCCTATAAAATATTTTGTTAATATAATTTTAGATTATATTAACAAATATATATTTGTTAGATTAATTTAACAATAGATTGCTGATATAAATTTAACAATCTGTTAAATTAAAAATGGGCCAGCGAGGTGGCTCAGTGAGAGGAATATGCCTGAAGACCTGACTTCAGTCCCTGAGACCCTCATGGACAAGAACCGACTCCCACAAACTCTCTTCTGACCTCCACAGACATGCACTGAAATCCTTGTGTCCTTCCAGCTACCACCACAAGCACAAATAAATAAATTAGTTTTAATTAAAAATGATCATGCCTTTTGATTACTACAAATTTATTTACAAAACTACTTGAATCTGTGTAAAGCTATATATTTGTTTTCTCTCCAGACAAGGTAACACAACCTGTCATCCCAGCAACCAGGAGGCAGAAACAGGAATATAGCCCATGAGTCTGAGGCCAGCCTGATCCACATGGTGAGTTCTAGGCTAGCCAGGGCTACTTGGAGAGTACTGTTTCAAAAAAAATGACAGAAAGACATTTGAGGGGTGTCTAGGGAGAGTGGGGGCAGAAACTGGAGACAGAAATGATCAAGATAGATTACTACATATTTAAAATTATCAATGAGTAAATAAAAGGTATTCTATTAAAATACGTTGCTCCAATGAAAGGAAGACAGGTATTTGTGAGTTCCAGGCTAGTCTGGGCTACATAGTGAGTTCTAGGCCCATGCTGCACAGTGAGACCCTGTCTCAACAAAACGATAGCTTGGTGTAAATTATGATTTGTCCAAATAATACAATATTAGCTGTAAAGTTAGAAAGGTTCTGCTTAGTGATAAAGAACGCGTTGTTCCGAGGGCAGAATGGGACACCGTACAGTAGAGAGGAGGGAGGACACCTAGACAGCTGTGTTTAGGAATGGACAGATAGCCTTCAAAAGTTGTGCAAGAAGTGGAGGGAAGTGTGGAAAGAGTGACTAACCCTTCCTGTTCACCTTTTTACACTCGTTGAAAGTTACCATAGCCACAGACATGAGCTAAGAGAATTTTAAAAGCCAATGTGGACACACACACACATGTCTGCAGTCTCTCCGCTGTCTATGAAGTCACAGTTTTAATTGGTGCTGACCACATATACAAACCAAAAAAGGGCATTTCTTAAGGGAAGTTTAATGAGGAAGTAGACAGGGCTCATGGAGAAAAGAGCCTTTCTCTTGGGAAGAACGTTTTTCTAAGCTCTTGGTGATAAAGTGATGTCTGCTCCCCAGATGACAGAGACATAAGAAATGAAAAAGCCATCTACCTTGAGAGAGAGCTGCAAGAAGCCTGAGGAAATAGACATCTGGCCAAGAGGAGCCATCGGAGCTTATACTAGGCAGTGGTCAGGAGGGCAGCAGGGGCTTTCCAGTCCACAAGACTAGAAAGACAGCAGCCTGGAGCCTGGGTGACCCAAGTCAAGGGCCAGAGAGCCACAACCCTCTGGAATACTGGGGCTGAAAAGAAAAGTGTCCTCTGCCCATGGAGAAGAGATTACTAATGAGAGAGACAGAGGCAGAGACAGTGAAACCAAGAGATAGAGTGAGATAGAGAGACAAAGACAGACAGAGAGACAGGAAGAGAGATAGAGACGTAGAGACTCATACAGAGAGAAGACTGAACAGACAAAACCAAGGGAGAGAGAGGGAGAGACAGAGAGAAAGGTGTGTGTGTGGGGGGGGAATTGAAGACAGACCCAGGAATCTGAGAGAACAAAGAGTCAGAGGACAATGTCGGAGTGTTCAGGAAGGGATTGGCCAGGATGCTCATCTCCACATTTCTAGTGATTATATCAACAGATAGGTTTTCTGCAGAGTTCACTTTCAGGGCGACTGCGTCGTGTTAATGTTTATCCCACCTGGAGAGCGATCAGCACAGTTCTGAGGACTCTGGTAGTTGGGCCTCTCAGAGACACACTCACCGACCCTAGAGACATCTCTACCCAACCCTGCAAGGCCCTCTTCTGCTGGTCCTTTGGCATTCATTCAGCCATCCGCTCATACATTAAGATTACAGAGAGTGCACAGAACTACATTCAGCGCTGAGATGCAGAGCTTAGCAGCCATGTACAATCCTTGGAGTTCATGATCAGAGGGGGAGACAGACACACCCATACAACACAACAACCAAAACAAACAGGCAAAACCCCTCAAATCCATAGACCCTACCAATGTGGATGCCTGCTCCAAGGGGGAAAACCAGGCAGGTATGCTCAGGGTGGGAAGCTGGCAGTGTGGTTTAGGTTAACTGGGCAGAAAAGAGAGCTGTCTTGACGCACACCTCCAGGGGACATTGCTCGTGGAAGTTGCATGTGTGAAACCCCCAGATGCTGGCAGGGCAGGCGAGGGAAGCTGGAAGAAGAGCGCGGTTGGGAAAGGGTTCACCTTGCAAGCGTGATGACCTGAGTTTAATCCTTAGAACCCAGAGGTAACACTAGCTCTGGAGAGCTTGATCCCTGGGACTCACGGGCCGGCTAACCTGACCTACTTGGTAAGTTCCAGGTCAGTGAGAGATACTGTCTCAAAAAACAACAAAGGGGGCCAGGGGTGGTAACACACACATTTGATCTCAGCAATTAGGAGGCAGCGGCAGGCAGATCTCTGTGAGTTGCAGGCCAACCTGGACTACATGATGAATTCCAGGCCAGCCAGAGTTACATAGTGATGACCTGTTAAAACAAAACAGGTAGACATCACTAGAGAAATGACTTCTGGGGCTGTCTTGTTGCCCTCCCATGCACAGGTAAACATGTACATGCATAGCCACACACACTTGAACACATATGATCACAGACAGTGTGAGGCTGCTTATGGAAAGGGAGCATAAGATGAGGCTAAGATTCGTGGGGAACCTAAAGGTTGAGGCAGGGAAGAAGGGTCTTTATTCTTGTCAGTGGGTTGGCTCCCAAGTACTAATCAGGTGATAGCATGGGCCATAGCGTGCGCATGCCGTGTGGTTTTGAGGGATTTCACTTTGAGACAAGGATTTATTACGTAGCTCTGGTTGGATTGAACTCTTTGTGCAGGCTGAAATTCATAGACCTTTGCCCTCAGAATACTGGAACTAAAGGTATATCCTTCCATTTGTGTGTGCAAATGTGCGTGTGTGCGTGAATGTATATGTATTTAAGTACTCTGGTTACTGTCTGGGCCCCAAATTGGAAGCGAGCAAAAGGGAAGACAGTCAACCTGTTAACAAGTCAAGACAAAAGATGACAAAAGCTTGGCAAAAGGTGATGTTTGTAGACAGGAGACCAGGTAGGACAAGGTCAGTGTTTATAAACGAGGGACATCACTTGCTGGTTGGCTAGGGGTGAAAGGCTAAGAACACTCCAGAGATCCTGATCAGCAGATGGGTAGTGGTGTTCGCTGTTCGTTAAGGCGGGAAAATGCCAGGGAAGCTGGACTTAGTGACTAGATCCAGAATTCCACCTGGGACACGTGAACATCTTTGTGAATCTGACGCTTACCCTCCTCTCAGATGTGGTATTATTTATGCGCCCTGTCCAACGTAGATTCCCTGTACTGAGCTGATTCTTCTTCACAGAGGGCTGAGCTCCTGGAAGCTCGGTTTGTCCCCAGTTATCTCTGGTGTGGTGATGATTCCTGGCTCACCATACATGCAGAGCCACTGCTGTAAGATGCGACTTCTACTTGAGACCTCTAGCGTTGGATGGAACCAAGGGTGAGTCTGCGATAGAGCAAGGTTCCCAGAACTGTTTTCAGGGTTACTGTGACAACTCCGTCATTTGAAGATTCTAGAGTACCAGTCTTCACTGCCTTGAGATTACAGAGTAATGAGACCCATGGCCTAGAATTAGCCTCAAGATGCAGAAGTTTAGGCACTGGAGAGATGGTCTAGTGGTTAAAATCACTTGCTGCTCTTGAGAGGACCCAGGTTTGGGCCCAGCACCAACATGGTGGCTCCCAACTGTATGTAACTCCAATTCTAGGTGATCTGATATCTTCTTCTGACCTCTGAGGACACCAGGCACACATGTGGTACAAATACATGCAGACAAACATTCACAGGAAATAAAAGTAAACAAACCATTTTTAAAATTTTTAATTGATATCTATTGAGCTTTACATTTTTCTCTGCTCCCCTCCCTGCCTCTCCTCTCCTCCCTTCAATCTTCCCCCAAGGTCCCCATATTCCCAATTTACTCAGGAGATCTTGTCTTTTTCTACTTTCTACTTCCCATGTGGATTATATCTATGTAAGTCTCTCTTAGTGTCCACATTGTTGTCTAAGTTCTCTGGGATTGTGGTTTGTAGGCTGGTGTTCTTTGCTTTATGTTTAAAAACCACCTATGAGTGAGTACATGTGTAGGAGGTCCTTCTGCATTTGTGTGAATCAAGATGTGAGAGTTAGCCAATAAGAGGCTAGAGCTAATGGGCCAGGCAGCAATTTAACTAATACAGAGCTCCATGTGATTATTTCCTGCCACTCCACCTACAACAAGTACATGTGATAATTGTCTTTCTGTGTCTGGGTTACCTCACTCAAAATGATGTTTTCTAGCTCCATCCATTTTCGTGCAAAATTCAAGATGTTGTTATTTTTTTCTGATGTGTAGCACTCCATTGTGTAAATGTACCACATTTTCCTCATCCATTCTTCAGTAGAGGGACATTTAGGTTGTTTCCAGGTTCTGGCTATGACAAACAAAGCTGCTATGAACATAGTTGAGCACATGTCCTTGTGGCACGATTGTGCATCCTTTGGATCTATACTCAAAAGTGGCATTACTGGGTCTTGAGGAAGGTTGTTTCCTAATTTTCTGAGAAATCACCACACTGACATCCAAAGAGGTTGTACCAGCTTGCATTCCCACCAGCAATGCAGGAGTGTTCCCTTTTCCCCACAACCTCTCCAGCATAAGTTGTCATCAGCGTTTTTGATCTTGGCCATTCTTTCAGGTGTAAGATGGAATCTCAGAGTTGTTTTGATTTGCATTCTCTGATATCTAAGGATGTTGAACATTTCCTTAAGTGTCTTTCAGCCATTTTAGATTTCTCTGTTGAGAGTTCCCTGTTTAGGTCTGTACTCCATTTTTTTATTGGATTATATGTTTTTTGGTGTTCAATTTCTTGAGTTCTTTGTATATTTTGGAGATCAGACCTCTGTCTGATGTGAGGTTAGTGAAGATCTTTTCCCATTCTGTAAGCTATCATTTTGTCTTGGTGACGGTGTCCTTTGCTTTACAGAAGCTTTTAAGTTTCAGAAGGTCCCATTTATTAATTGTTTTTCTCAGTGTCTGTGCTGTTGGAGTTCTATTTAGGAAGTGGTTCCCTGTGCCGATGTGTTCAAGTGTACTTCCCACTTTCTCTTCTATAAGGTTCAGTGTGGCTGGCTTTATGTTGAGGTCTTTGATCCATTTGGACTTGAGTTTTGTGCATGGTGATGGATATGGGTCTATTTTCATTCTTCTACATGTTGATATCCAGTTATGCCAGCACCACTTGTTAGATATGCTTTCTTTTTCCATTTGATATCTTTTGCTTCTTTATCAAAGATCAGGTGTTCGAAGATGTGTGGATTGATATTCGGGTCTTCTATTCAATTCCATTGGTCCTCCTGTCTGTTCTTATGCCAATACCAGGCTGTTTTCAGTACTGTAGCTAACAAACCTGCTTTTAAAAGAGTGGCGTGGGGGTGAGGAGAGAATACTGGTTGCTCTTGCAGCCTCTGAGTCTGAGTTCCAACACTCATGAGCTGAGATGTAAGCTACCTGGAGTGGGTGCTGGGAACTGAACTTGGGTTTTCTGAAAGAACAGCAAGAGGTGTTGTTGTTGCTACTGTTGCTGCTACTGTTGTTGTTTTTAACGAGTTTTGCCTACATATGTGTCCGTGCCCTGCTTACATGCCTAGTGCCCATGGAGTTCAGAAGAGGTTGTGGGAGCCGGGCAGTGGTGGCACACGCCTTTAATCCCAGCACTTGGGAGGCAGAGGCAGGCGGATCTCTGTGAGTTCGAGACCAGCCTGGTCTACAAGAGTTATTTCCAGGACAGGCTCCAAAAACCACAGAGAAATCCTGTCTCGAAAAACTAAAAAAAAAAAAAAAGAAGAAGAAGAAGAGGTTGTGGGATCCTCTGGAATGGGAATTACAGACAGTTGTGAGCTGCTGTGTAGACACTGGGAATGGAACCTGGGTCATCTGGAAGAGTGGTCAGTGTTCTTAACTGTTGAGGCATCTTAGACCTGGAAAGTTTTAAACACATATTTATTTACTTATTTATTTCAAATGAGAAAATCTTCAGGACAGTTTCCATACATCCCTTATACATTCATTTATTCTGAGTTCTCATCTGGGTCCGAGTACATAGAATTAATGCACCTTTCAATGTCCATTTATTTGTCTTAAGATTATTTTTACATCTATTTATTGTCTCTTTTTGTTTTGGGGTTGTGTGTGTGTGTGGTTTTTTTTTGTTTTTTTGTTTGTTTGTTTTTGTTTTTGCTGTTGTGGTAGGCAGACTTTCACTGTATAGCCCTGACTATCCTGGAACTTGCCATGTAGTCTAGGCTGGCCTCAAACTCACAGTGATCCATCCTGCCTGCCTCTGCCTCCAAGCGCTGGGGTTAAAACAGTTTGATACCACGCCTGTCCATCCTTGAACTGTGCTCTTCTTGCCCCTGGAAATCTGGGATTATAAACTTGCACCACCACACTTGGCTCTGATTCAGTTTTACAACACTGGAACCTAGCAAGGCACCCAAGGGCTCTGAAGCAGAAAGAACAAAAAACAGCATGAAGAACCCACACAGCGGAGGCTCCTTGAGCCAGATTTGTACAGACAAATCGAACTTCCCCTTAGAGCAGAACATCAGGTTCCAGCAGACGTGTCTGTAAGGCACTGCCAAAGATGCCTGTGTGATGGAGGACTTGACCTTTCTGAACAATCGGGAACGTCTCGAGTGAATAATGGGTGGCGCGAAAGAAATTTACCATCCCTTCAGTCTTGTGTTAGGAAGCGATTCTTCACAGACAGCCCTCCGCCACCCCATGGCACACACACCTCTTTCCTCTCCCCTCTCCATATCTTCCACTCAAGGGCCTCTGTGTAGGAAGGTGTTGTAGAAGATAGAGATGTTGTCTTCCTCTAGAACAGCATGCAGGCTTGTTTGCTGCCTGCTATAACGGCAGTGTCTCTTCGGGGCAAACCCGAGTGTCTTAGATACTTTTATATCGCCGTGGAGAGACACCATAGCCAAAGCAATTCACAAAAGAAAGTGTTTCATTTCAATTAGGCTTCACAATTCTAAAGAAGGGTAGCATCCATTGCCATCATGGTGGGAAGCATAGCAACAGGCAGACAGGCAGGCATGGTGATGGAGCAGTAGCTGAGAGCTTGCATTTGATGGGGGGGGGGGAGAGAGAGAGAGAGAGAGACAGAGACAGAGACAGAGACAGAGACAGAGACAGAGAGAAATGGTAATGGTATAGGCTTTTGAAATCTCAAGGCCCACATCCAGTGATACACCTCCTCCAACAAGGCCACACCCCCTAATTCTTCCTGAACAGTTCTGCCAACTGTGGACCACCCATTCAAATATGTGAACCCATAGGGCTGTCCTCATTCAAACCATCACACTGATGTAAGCTCACTGAACTTTATAAAAGTTTGGGGTTCCTTAAGCTTAGGGGGTCACGTCTTGTCATGTGACCCAATACATGCACAATTGTTACTTGACTCTTATACATCCTTTCATGGCAAATGGGACCTAAGGAATGAATGCTATAATAGTAGATTAGTTCCTTCTTGCTGCTGCAATAACTTACAGCTTAAGGGCAGGTAAGGTGACTTAGTAGGTAACAGCACTTCTGTACAAGCCTCATGACCTGAATTTGACCCCTAGAATCCTTGATGATAAGAAAGAAATGACCCTCAAAGTTGTCACTGAGCTTGCAAGATGGCTCAGTGGGTAAAGGCACCTACCACCAAGCCTGATGACCTGAGTTCATTTCCCCAGGATCCACATGGCAGAAGAGAACCAGCTCCTGCAAGCATCTTCTGACTGCCATACTGATGCCACAGCAGCATACTCCCCCAACAAAATAAATACATATAAGGAAGCACTGCACAAAATCTGGGGGGATTGTATGCCTGTTACCCCAGCACTCATCAGGTAGAGCAAGAAGGATCATAAGTTCAAGGTCATCCAACATAGTGAGTTCAAGGTCAGGTTCAGGAGGCCTTGTCTTAAAATTTAAAAATTAAAATGAAGAAAGAAGAGAACAGAAGAAGAAGGAAAAAGACAGCCTAGAAGATAGCATCTCACCCTCTGATGTATTATCCAGGGTCCATCACGTTCCGGCCACTCTCCTCTTAAGCACAGAACCCTTAGCCCCAACCTATACAGGTCAGACTTTTCTACACTCCTGCTTTGATCAAGCCTCACCACCCACAGCTCAAGTCCAAGCTTCAATGCTGATTTTGGTATTCCTACCCTAGCCTTCTTCCCAGGGCAGTTCTTCCCCTATCCAGGCTGTTCTCTTCCCGGGGAATGGAAAAGTGGGATTCTCTAAGCCTTCTTTGAACCTTTGCTTACAAGTGTTGTGGTATATCCTTTTTCATATGCATGTCTGTATATACATTCTCCTCTCTCTCTCTCTCTCTCTCTCTCTCTCTCTCTCTCTCTCTCTCTCTCTC
>NW_004949098.1:952327-954825 GCF_000317375.1 Microtus ochrogaster | reverse complement strand
TGGTCTCGAACTCACAGAGATCCGCCTGCCTCTGCCTCCCGAGTGCTGGGATTAAAGGCGTGCGCCACCATCGCCCGGCTCTCAGACTATTTTTTTAAGCCACACATGGTAACTTACACCTGTGATCCCAGTTCTGGGGAGGGAAATAGGCAAATCCCTGGATCTTGCTGGTCAGCAGCCTCGCCCAGTTGGTAAGTTCCGGGTCACTGGGAGGTGCTGACACAAAAAAAGAAAAAGATGGATACCACTTGAGACACAACACCAGAGGTTAACTTCTGGGCTCCGCATGCATAACACACATGCACACACATACACGCACGCACACACACATACGAATGCATGCATGCACACACAAACATTTTCTACATTTGAAGAAATTTCTAGTTGGAATATAAAGTGACTGCTGGACTTGTCAAACTCCCGCTGACTGAACTGTGTATACAACATGCTGTAGGCAGAGGCTGTTTGTTCATTTCCTGGCTGCCCAGACCCAAAATAATTACATAGAAACTATATTAGTTACAACACTGTTTGACCTATTAGCTCAGGCTTTTTATTAACTAACTCTTACATCTTAAATTAACTATTCCTATTATTTTATATTTTACCACAAGGCTTGTGGTTTGCTGGTAAAGTTTTGGGGCATCTGTCTCTTTTGGCTACATGGCATCTCTCTGACTCTGCCTTCTTTCTCCCAGAATTTAGTTTAGTTTTCCCACCTAGCTCTATTCTACCCTGCCACAGGCCAAAGAGCCTTCTGTATTAACTAATGATAATAAAACATATTCACAGCATATAAAGGGAATCCCACATCACCTACCCTTTTTTGTCTAAATAAAAAGGAAGGTTTTTAACTTTAACATTGTAAAATTACATACAAGAAAACAGTTACCAAACAAGAATTATAGCTATAATATTTAGCTATTTACATTTGGGAAATTAAGAAAAATACTCTATTATCTATCCTGTCTTTGTGAGTTTAAAGTTTTATCTTTAACTTGTCATTTATAATTATAACTATCTTTTTTAAACTCCATAAAAGACTTTAGAAGGATATAACATTACCTAAGTAAACAGAAAGTGCATTGTAAGCAACTTTTAAAACTCTAGAATTGAAAGAGACATCTTGCTATCTGGACAGTCACACAAAGTTTTTTTTGTAATGTTGTTGCTTCCATCTTTAGCCTACAGGCCTATAGTATCTGGCTTTTTTATGAAGCAGGAAATGTGAAGATCTTTTATGCCTGTATTGACGAAGTTTATTAGTTGCTGTTTAGTGTGTTCTTTAAAATGATTGACAGTTTTTTCATGAAGGAGGGACCCCGAAGGACCATCTCACCTTCTATTGGCAAGTTCAGCAGTTAATTTTTTGTGAGTCCTTCATGTCCAATTTATACAGCATACCATCAAGCAGTCCAGGCAAGAGCAGGTTTTTGCCCAAATGGCTAGCAAACACTATAAGGAGTCCCTTTGATGCCCATTATCTTCTTGAAGTAGATTGGGGCTGCCAGGAGCAGATGTGTCTCATTGTCACCAAAAGTTTAAGTTTTTTTTTAATATTTATTTATTCATTTATTATGTATACAGTGTTCTGCCTGCATGTGCATCTGCAGGCCAGAAGAGGGCACCAGATCTCATTACAGATGGTTGTGAGCCACCACATGGTTGCTGGGAATTGAACTCAGGACCTCTGGAAGAACAGCCAGTGCTCTTAACCGCTGAGCCATCTCTCCAGCCCCCTTAAGTTCTTCTTCTTCTTCTTCTTCTTCTTCTTCTTCTTCTTCTTCTTCTTCTTCTTCTTCTTCTTCTTCTTCTTCTTCTCCTTCTCCTTCTCCTTCTCCTTCTCCTTCTCCTTCTCCTTCTTCTTCTTTTTGGTTTCTCAAGACAAGGTTTCTCTGTAGCTTTGGAGCCTGCTTGAAACTATCTCTTGTAGACCAGGCTGGCCTCAAACTCACAGAGATCCGCCTGCCTCTGCCTCCCAAGTGCTGGGATGAAAGGCATGCACCACCACCATCTGGCGTGAAAAGTTTAAGTTCTTAAAACATTTTAAATGCCATATTTTGTTAGTCTTTGAAAAGTTTGAAGAATACCTATCCATTTGAAATATATCTCTGTACGCTTAGAAAACCTAACTACCATGACTACAAGTTTGACTATTAGAAATGACTATTAATTTGTATTTTAACTATACATAACATTTTTAAATGAGCTGAACAAACATAATATCTTAATTAAGAGCAGAAATATACATATAACAAAATTGACCTTAAATTTGTATCAATAAACCAAGATCTTTACTAATGCAAAGTATTTATCTCTATGTTATTCCCCTTTAAATGGAAACAAACATTTATGAACAATATTTGGAAATTTGGGTGATATAGTTCTCTCTAACCTATTTTTTGCTTTGTGTTGAGCAAAGTATTTTGGGGGCTTATGGAGACCTTTTGGGGGGGCGGTTTTTTTTTTTTTTTTTTTTTTTTTTTTTTTTTTTTTTT
>NW_004949098.1:945181-952227 GCF_000317375.1 Microtus ochrogaster | reverse complement strand
ACAGAGATCCGCCTGCCTCTGCCTCCCGAGTGCTGGAATTAAAGGCGTGCGCCACCATCACCCGGCTGGGGGGGCTCTTGTTCTATCAAACAAGGAATCCACAGGTTCTCTTCCTCTGTGAAAACAAAAGCAGAACCTCTTATTCAAAGCAACATATCCTTAGACCCAAATTTTGAAGTCAAGACACCTTTAAAGTATATATGTTGGCTTAGCTTAGTAATCCCCAGAATCAAGTATCTCTCTGTTCTTAGCTCATTCATAGTCAAAAAATTTAAAGAAAACACAATAATATGCATAATCTAGACTCTCTGTGACAGTACCCAGAGGGGAATCCCACATCAACATGCTTACTTTGCATTCTATTTCTCTCTCCCCCTCCCACCCCTTCTTTTATCTCATATAGCTGACCTTTGACTCATTATGTACCAGATGGCCTTGGACTCCTGATTCCTCAGCCTCCAGCTCCCGGGTGCTAAGATTACAGGCTTACTCCTCTGTGCCTGTCTTCAAAGGTTCTTGTTTAACTCACTAGACTCCCGACTGTCAGCTCTAAGCAAAGGGCATCCAGAATGGCAAACACACACGTCGCACACATGTGTTTGTTGGTCCTTATGTCCATTATCACACTGGACTAACTAAACCCAAGTTAAAAAATAGAAATTATTACCTGGGTATGGTGATGCATGCCTGTAGTTTCAGAATTTGGGATGTAGAGGCAGGAGGATAGGGTGTACAAAACCAGCTGTCACTTGAGTTTGAATCAAGCCTGTGTTTCATGAGAACCTATCTCAAAAAGATCATAAGGAAATATAAACTTTCAGAACTATAAGATAGCGGTGTCTTTCTTGAACTCTCCCACTCTCAGGTCTTTCTTACTTTTCCTTGGTAAATCTGTATTCATTCTTCAAGAAGAAAAAGGAGGAGGAAGATGGGGGCTGAGAGATGCTCCGTAGCCAAAGTGCTTGCCTTGCAAGCATGGGAACCCGAGCTTGAGTGCCCAACATTAAGTAGAAGTGCTGAGTGTGCCAGCGTACACTTGTCCCAACCCTGGAGAGGACACAGGCAGACACCTGGGACTGGCTGTCAATCAACCAAGCCTATGAAGATACTTCCTAAGGAATGACACCTTGACAACCAAGGTCTACCTCTAGCCTTCACACACACACACACACACACACACACACACACACACCAGAGGGGAGGTGGGAGAGAACTGTAAGATGACATCAGCAGGGTATAAAGTCAAGCTCAAGGTCCTCTCGAGTACAGACTGTGTGACTCCCAGGTCACATGCCTATGAAGTTGGTCCTTTCTGGAAAGCCACCAATGTCCCCATGAGACAAGTGAGATAGTCAGGTGGTGCAAGTGCAGTCCCTTCAGATGAGTTCTTAGACCCTTCTTCCAGAACCAGGAATTCAATACCCTCTTTTCTGGCCATGACAGCTGACACCGTCTGCCGGGGGACAAGACAGCTCTCCAAATGACTCCTAGTCCCAGCCAGGGCCAAGATACTTGAGTAGGGATAGTCAGAGCTGGCATGTCCCTGCAGGATAAAGGAACAGTCACCCCAACTTGGACAGCCCCAGCTAAGTCCCCACTCAGCAGGAGACATTTCTTGGGAGTCACTTGTCAGACCTGGGAAAGGAAACTGAGCCTGTAGAAGGGGGAATGGTTTTCCAGGACACCCCGTCATAGTTGTCCGTCTCATGGCTGTGACAAGACGCCCCACCAAAACTGCTTAAGAAAGGAGGGGTATATTTTGGTTCCCGGTTTGAGGTTCATACTCTGTTGAGGCAAGGAAGTGGTGAGAGCAGCTGGTCCAGCCGCTGGTGGCGCAGTGTCCTCAGTCAGGAGGGTGGGGAAAGCTGGATTCAGCCACTCGCTGCTTCCTCCTTTTAATTCAGTCTGGATTCCAGGCTGTGAGATAGTGCCACACACACACACACACACACACACACACACACACACACACACACAGAGAGAGAGAGAGAGAGAGTGGGTCTCTCTTCCTCGGCTTCACCTTTTAGGAAACACCTTCAGAGACATTCCCCGGTGTGTGTTTCCAGAGTGTTCTAAATCTACTCAAGTTGACAATGGTGATTAGCCCTGATGCCACTACCCTGTCATGTTTCCATTTCCACAGATTGTGTAGATAGCCCTAATAGACCCTCTCCCCAGAATTCCTTTCTCTTCTCCTTCATTTAACACAAAGTAGTAATAGCAATGGTAGGAGCTATCAGGTCTATAACCAGAGGCCAAGCCCTTCCTGCTGTCGGCCGGCTGTAACCTGCAAAGAGTTTGGGAACAGAGACTTTTCAGCTGAGGCAGATGTGGGGTGAGGACTCTGAAGTCAAAGGAGGGAAAGCAAGCCCAAGGGCCCAGCAACTCAAGCACTCCGGCCTCTTTGTTCTTTCTGTGGAGGAGACAGGGTGGGAGGCTCTGTCCTTGAATAATAGGAACAGGCTGGGAGAGCCTCACAGTGGGAAGAGGAGGCTGAGAACACACTGTAACCGCCTGCCCTGGATGACCCTGTACCTTCTGAACACCTCATTTATAACGCCACATCTCTTTAACCCAAAGAGAGAAGGAGAATCTCTCTGAGATTCTCTGCCCACATCTACTCCCAAAGCCAAATCCTTCTGCACTGCCATCATCTGAGAAAACCAGAAAGGCACTCCCAGGCCTCCCAGCATGGGCTGTTAGACCCTTCAGGAGTGGCTAACAGTTTTGCTAGCTCACTGGGTGGAGGAAGCATTGTCCCAAGCCTGGAATAGTTTAAAGCAGTGGTTTTAATGTTTTGAGGTTTCAGTGTGCACCAAAATCATCTGGTGCAGCCAATCATGGTGGTGCTCACATGCAATCCAGGGATGCTGAAGCAATAGATTGTCATGATTTAGAGGCTACCTGAATACACATAGAGACTCTTCCATAAAAAGTAGGGAGATTGGGGTCCCATCCCAAGCGCTGAATAAGCCTGTGTGGTGAGAATACACTATAATCTTAGCATCAGGAGATGGGGGTAGGAGGGTAGTGGCAGGTTCAAGGTCAACCTGGGAAACGTGGGTTCCAGGAAAGCCTGGGCTACAAAGTGAGACTGTAGCACAGAAACGAAGCAAAATTAACCATGAATGAGAAAGAGAATGGCCCTCATAGGCTCATGCATTTGAAAGCTTGGTCCTTGTTTGGTGGAACTATTGGGGTAGAATTGGGAGGTGTGGCCTTATTGGAGGAGGTGTGTCATTTAAAATGTCAAAGCCCACATCATTCCCAGATCTCCCCCTTCCTCCCTCTGCCTCCTGGTTGTGGATCAGATGTAAACGCTCAGATGCTGCTCTGGAGCCATGTCTGCCTGCTGCCATGTTTCCTGCCATCACGGTCATAAACTATGCTACCCTCTGGAACTCAAATTAAAATCTTTCTTTTATAAATTGCCTTGGTCCTAGAATTTCTTCACAGTAGTGGATCTCTGTGAGTTCAAGGCTGGCCTGGTCTACAGAGTGAGTTCCAGGACAGGCTTCAAAGCTACAGAGAAAACAAGGTTGGTGATCCAGCTCAGCTGGTAGAGTGCTTGCCTAGCACGAGAGAAACTCGAGTCAGACCCCAGTGCCACACGGTGGTACCCGCTTGTTATCCTAGCATGCAGGAGGTGGACACAGGAGAATCAGAAATTCAGTTCCTTCTCAGCTACATAAGGAATTTTAGGCTGCTTTGAGCCATGTAAGACCCATGTCTCAAAAACAAACAAATAGAATAAAATAATTAATTAAAACCCTTCACTAGAACTCAGGCTTGCGCCTCTTCACCTAATCCCACAACCTGAGTCCCGCCACACCTCCCCGAAGCTGAGTCATTACAGCCCAAAGTTATAAAAGTCAAACCTTCCCCTCATTCTGAGGGATGGTTCAGGATTCCTGTGGGACACTGTCCAGGGATCTGGTCTGGCAATGAAGGTTAGGTTATGCTCTGAAGAGGCTTCTCTGCACCCCGACATGCTGGCCCTCATTTCTCCCTCTCCCTCCTATCCCCTCTCTTTCACTTTGTTTTGTTTTGTCTTCTTTTTGTTTTGTTTGTTTTTCGAGACAGGGTTTCTCTGTGTAACAGTCCTAGTTGTTCTAGAACTAGCTCTTGTAGACCAGGCTGGCCTCAAACTCACAGAGATCCGCCCACCTCTGCCTCCTGAGTGCTGGGATTAAAGGTATGTGCCACCACTCCCAGTCTCAAAATCAAGACAATTTTTTTTTAGATTTATGTTATTTTATGTGTACGGGTGAGCGTTTGCCCTACATGACTATTTGTGCATCATATGTCACCTGGTGCCAGTGGAGGTCAGGAGAGGGTTACAGATCCCCCAGAACTGGAGTGGGGATGGTTGTGAGCCACCACATGGGTGAAGGAATGGAACCCTCATCCTTTGCAAGAAAAGACAAGGATTTTTAAGCTCTGGGTCATCTCTCCGGGCCCTCATGCTCACTCTTAATGAAGCCCCCCTCCAGTTTTTGTTTATTTGGGGGTGGAGATTGAGACAGGGCCTCACTTTGTAGCCTTAGCTGACCTTGAGTCCCTCACTGGGTCAGGTTAGCCTCGAACTCACAGAGCTTCCCTTGCTTTTGCCTCCCAAGCCACTGGGTGAGAATTGTGCACCACCAAGCCCAGGAGTCCTCGCCAGGCTTTAGAGCAAAACTATTCCCTCCCTCTAAGGTCATGCTCAGATCTCCATATATTGTATTATTTCTATCTAAGGTTTCCCTCCACCGTGAGGCCCCATCATGCCTTGAAGTCTTCCCACTATAGAATAAACAGGATTCCCGGAGGGGATTTATGTGTCAGCTTTCTTTTACAAAGCGACTGCCATGGCCTTTCAATCATCTTTTTAAAAACACTTATTCTTTCATTTTAAAAATTACATTTGTTTTTTTGAGACAGGGTTTCTCTGTGTCCTGGAACTCGCTCTGTAGGCCAAGCCAGCCTCTAACTCAGAGATCCAGCTGCCTCTGCTTCCCAAGTGCTGGGATTAAAAGCATGCGCCATCACTGCCGAGTTTACATTCATGTTTTAACTACATTACATACCACAACATGTGAGAGTCAGCTCTCTCCTTTTATCATGTGGGCCCTAGGGATTCACTCTTCAGGGTCTCCTGAAAATTGGATTCCTCGAACACCTAAAGTCCCACTCCCCCCTTCCCCCTGCCAAAGACTCACTTTCGTGGCTATCCTTGAGTTCTCCCTCGGCCCCTCCACATCCACACATCCCAGCCACAATTAGTCTCTGATCATCTCCCCAACCAACCCAGCGAGATTTTTCTCACTAACCGAACCAAGTTTGGAGTGTAGCTCAGTCTTGCATGTCCGTGGCTCTGCATTCAATCCCCAGCACTCCAAATAAATAACTATAACTAAAACATAAACACATACATAAAAACCAGAAGACGCACCAGCTATAATCTGTCACCCAGGTACTGGCCTCTGAATGTAGCTGGGAAGAGAACTGAATGAAAGAAGCCACCAGCAAGTTACCAGTCTGCATAAAACCACACTAGCAAAGGGATTTCTCCAGAGCTTCCTCTCAGTGCCTTAGTACACCAGTCAGAAGTCCTTGCCTGAAGGATGGTAGACATGATCTCCTGTCTCAAGGATGGCCCTTCTAATGGTGGTTTGCTGGCTTCACCGTTACCATAACCCTTGTACCCACATAGCATGTTACAAAGCATGTTGAGGAAAGGTTTTGACATATTCAAAGTCTACTCCCTCACATCAGGAAGGGCTGACCTTAGTAAGTCTGCTGGGCCCTGACAGAGCTCTTCCCACTAGCAAGAGTCTTCTCGCAGCTTGGAACCAGAGTGGGATCGAGGCCTCCTGAAATGGTTTCTTGGCAATAACAATCATAACCAGACTTGGTAGCCTGCTCTGTAATCCCAGCACTTGGGAGATGGAGGCAGGAGGACTATGGTGAGTCCAAGGCCAGACTGAGCTGCACTGTGAATGCCAGGTCTACCTGAAGCAGAACTATTGCACCCAGTCCATTACATGCCGTGAGGAAGGAGAGAGAAAACACTCACAGGTTTCAAAGTCTAATAATTCACTCCATAAACGGTCACTGGTGGACCAGGGCTGCAGGACAAGGACTCGGGGGCCTTGCTTCTCCTGACAGCCCCAAGCAGGGGCAGAAGTGGGGTTTATAAACACAAAAAAATCATAAACATTTGTTGCCAAGTTACAATTTTCACCTGTCAGAAGTTGAAGATTAGGGACTTTCCTTGTGTTTTTCATCATTGTTAACCAACACACAATGCAAGCTTTCAACCCAACAAACCAGATTCATCTGTTCCTTCTGGTGTTAGGAACAGCCGTAATGTTTCTACAGAACTAAAGATGTGTAACTACTGTTTCTATGATTTAGAGGGAGGCTGGTCAGCCATAGGAGAGTTCTCAGCTCCCCTGGGGTGATGTGCGAAGGTCATATGTCAATCTGTTGATTTCATTGGTTAATAAAGAAACTGCTATGGCCCATTTGATAGGTCAGCCCTTAGGTGGGTGGAGTAGACAGAACAGAATGCTGGGAGGAAGTGAGGCAATCATCGTGCCTCTCCTCCCTGGGTCAGATGCAATGAAGCTCAAGCCCAAGATGGACGTAGGTCAGACATGCTGAATCTTTCCCTGTAAGATACCACCTCGTGGTGCTACACAGATTATTAGAAATGGGTTAATCAAGATGTGAGAATTAGCCGGTAAAAGGCTAGAGCTAATGGGCCAGACAGTGTTTAAAAGAATACAATTTGTGTGTTGTTGTTTCAGGTATAAAGCCAGCTGTGCGGGAGCTGGGCGGGAAGGCAGCCCGCAGCTCCTTACTATACTAGGGATTGGGAACCTGAACTTTGTTTCACCCTACAGGTTTAAAGTCAAAATGGCAGTACTCGGGCCAAGGTGCCTTTGCCTACGCCCTTCAAAAACAGCAACCATAGCCTCCCTCAAGAAAAAGGGTAATCACCATCATGCTGTTTACCACTCCTCCTCCTCCTCCTCCTCCTCCTCCTCCTCCTCCTCCTT
>NW_004949098.1:933526-945081 GCF_000317375.1 Microtus ochrogaster | reverse complement strand
TCCTTCTGCTCCTCCTCCTCCTCCTCCTCCTTTTGTTTGCTTCTTTTGCTTTGCTTTTTAGACAGGGTTTCTCTGCTTCTACTAGCTTTGTAGACCAGGCTGGCCTCAAACTCAGAGTCCCTTCTGCCTTTGCCATGAACCACCAAGCCCAGTATTACCACTTCTAAAAGCTTTTGTCCTATAGGCCTATACCTGCCCCCATTCTGTCCCCACTGACCCTGCCAAACACTGGGACAGAAACCAGGGATCTCAAAATCCTCATCTACAGGCCACACTCCTGGTGACTTATGTCCCCTGTCACCAGCCACCACCCTTCAGTGAGAGGGGATCATCAAGGCAATATTCAGAAGTCAGTAGGTGGGTAGTAGGTAGTCAGTAGAGAGTGGACTCTATCTGGCTCAGGGAACCCCGAAGCTAGAGGCTAGGACATCTCCTAGGAGTGTGGCGGCAAGAGGGGGGAGTTGTAAACACAGAGTCCTCACTTTAGAAAGTGGGTAACCTGAAAGCGAGACCCCAAATCTCACCACCCAGCAACCATCTGAGCCCGATGCAATGCCAGTGCAGGCACCTTTCACCCCATTCCCTGTGAATCCACTGATCTACCACGAGCTTTGGACACCTGATTGTGCGTCCCTGACAAGCCCTATGTGGACTGACTGGATTCTTTGTGAGGTTGTCTGGGCATGACGTGCACATCCTTGTAGTCTTAGCACCTACAAGACAGAGCAGAAAGAGCCATACAAGTTCAAGGGCAGCCTGGGCTACAGATCCAGACTTGTCTCAAAACAAATAAATGAGCTGGGGGAAAATAGGCGAAGCTAAAAAGGTTGTTGAAGCTGGGTCCTGGATTCAGGGTTGGCTCTTGTCATTATTCATTCTAAAAGGAAAAGCTGGCATAGAATAAACCACTTAGACAAGTCAGAATTCTTTGGATTTCTCCATCTCACTTCTTTCCTCCTTTTTTTTCTTTCTTTTTTTAAAGACGGGGTCTCATGCTCATGTAGCCCAGGTTGGCCTTAAACTCCACATGTGCTAAGGGTGACTTTTGTCATTCATTCTCTTTCCTCCACTCCTGTGTGGAGATCACAGGCGTGTGCACCACCATGCTGGGTTTATGTCCTGAGCCACATCCCAACCCTGCTGTAAAGGGACGTTCCACAAAATGAGAGTTTCTTTTAGGACTGACACACATCACCCACCCCTGACCATAAGGCACCACTAGTCTAATGCACTCCCAACTCTGTGCTAACCCTGGGCCTTACCCTTCATCCCTCGTGCTTAGGAGAGAGTCCGGAAGTAGAAGCTCTTTCATTCTTACCCTCTGGAGTCTGTGGCTCTGCTCCCCGTGTCCAGCCAGTCCAGGCCTCTGCTACAGTAGCACTGTGGGGCAGCCACCCATCCATGCAGAGGGAGTGCAGCTAGATGGGGCATCTGGTTCCACTTCCCTCCTGCATCTCTCATGGAGCCAGGCACAGCCCTAGAAAAACAGCTCAGGGAATATAGTGGTATATTATTTGTGCTTTAATGACTAAAGCTTGCCTGAAGATCAGAGGGCAAAGCTGCCACGCTAGTCAGCCATACAGGCCAGGGAGTAGTGGCACACTCCTTTAATCCAGGACTTGGGAGACAGAGATCTCTGTGAGTTCAAGGCCACCCTGGGCTACACAAGATCGATCCAGAAATGGATCCAGGTGGTGGTGGTTCACACCTTTAACCCCAGTGTTGGGAGTCACACACCTTTAATCCCAGCACTAGGGAGGTGGAGACAGGAGTGATATGGCTGGGCAGAGAGAAGAATATGAAGGGGAAGAGACAGGAGTTCAGTGGAGGGTGGAGTCTCCTCAGATTCGTGGAGACAGGATCTCGCCCTTTCGGTCTGAAGATTTGGTAGAGGTAAAAGGTCTCTCCAGTTGACTGCTTTGATCTTATGATCTTCATGTTGAACCCCAATATCTATCTCTACATTGTTATTATGCATACTACAAGGGTCACAGCTTGTTAACTCACCATTCACTAAAACTGTAGAGGGTCTCTAAAAAAAATCTCTGCTGCCTGGACCCACCTAAGAGCTTCTAAATAAACATCTTTAGGGGTAGAGAAGCTTCAAAAACCCTTGGAGAGACAGGAAAGATGGCTCAGTAGTTAAGAGCCCTTGATATGGGTCCAGAGGACCAGGGTCCAGTTCTCAGCACCTACAGGCAGCTCACAACCATCTGAAATCCAGGTCCATGGGTTCTGGTGCCCTCTTCTGGCCTCTTCAGGCATGAGGCAAACATGGTACACAGACATGCACACAGGCAAAACACCAATACATATAAAAAAATTAAATCTTTTTGGGAAAAAGGTCAGATTATTAATGATTTCATAAAGACAAGACCAACCACTTCAGAACATTGTCATTTGCAGCTTCAGGTCCTTGTGGGTTCATCTCAATTGTCAACTTGATGAAATTCAGAGTCATCTAGGAGATCATTGCCATTAGGTTAAATGATGTAGGAAGGCCCATCTTTTTTAAAATTTCGGATCTTTTGTTTGGTTTGTTTTGACATTTGAAATTCTTACTGAACTGAAATTCACTTTGTTGCATAGGCTGGCCTAGAACCCACAGAGATCTGCTGCCCTTGCCTCCAGAGGTGTGCATCACTCCACCTAGCAGAGGACCCACAGTAACTGTGTGGTATGGAAGAATTGTCTGTATTCTGTCAATCATGTTTTAAATATATACTGATTGGCCAGGCAGGAAGTATAGGTGGGTCAACCAGACAGGAAGTACAGGCAGGGCTATGAGAACAGGAGTATTCTGGGAAGCAGGAAGCTCCTGCTCCCATTCCAGCCCAGACCACCGAGAAACAAGATGTAACCTGCTGGACTGAAATTTACTGAGCCATGTGGCTAATATAGATAAGAATAATGGGTTAATATAAGCTAAAAGAGCTAATAAGAAGACTGAAATAATGGGCCAATCAGTTTTATAACTTATGGAGATCTCTGTGTGATTTTCTTTGGGACTTGCCAGCTGTGGGTACTGGGAACAGAAATCCCCACAGCCGGCCCTCATGTTGCAACTGTGGATGGTACTCTTCCTGGGAGTGGAATTCCTGGACTAAATAAAGTGGAGAGTGAGCTGAGAGAGGGGTGGGCACTGGCTCTGGATACAATGTATGTCAAGTGAGTTTGACTATGGATGCAATGTGACCAGTTGTTTCACTATCTTGTCTCTGTGGTTTCCCTGCCCAGATGGACTACAACCTCAAACTGAGAGCCAAAATAAACTTTCTCCCTAGAGTTGCTTTGGCTGGGATATTTTACCACAACAATGGAGTGATGTGGGAGTGTCATATATCAATCTGTTGATTTTATTGGTTAAGGAATAAAGAAACTGCCTAGGCCCCTTGATAGGCCAACCCTTAAGTGGGTGGAGTAAACAGAACAGAAGGCTGGGAGAAAGAAGCTGAGTCAGTGAGTCGCCATGGTTCCCGCACTCCAGGCAGATGCAGGTTAAGATCTTTCAAGGTAAGCCAGCTTGTGGGCTACAAAGATTAATAGAAATGGGTTAGATTAATATGTAAGAGCTAGCCAATAAGAGGCTGGAACTATTGGGGCCAGGCAGTGTTTAAAAGAATACAGTTTCTGTGTAATTATTTCGGGGCATAAGTTAAGCTAGCCATGTGGGTGGCCGGGTGCCGGGGACGCAGCTCCGCTGCTCCTATTTCAACAATGGAGAAGTTACCAGACAGTTATGTAGCATTTAGTTCTGACTATGGTCATTCACTTTGTCCAGTCACTTCTAGAATTCAGTTATTCAGTACTTCTCAACTTGGGGCAATTTTGTCCTCCAGGAGTGTTGTGCAACAACTGGAAATGTATTTGCCTCAAATAGAGGGGTAGAAAATACTGCTGTCATCTGTGTTTTAAGTCCAACTAAACTGCTAACATCCTGTAATGTACACAGTCCCCTCTAATTATTCAGCCTATGTTGTGCAGAGAGACAGCTCTGTGATTCCCCTGGATTTATGTCACAAGATGCCTGTGCTTTGGAAAGTTCAACAGAAGGTCTCATTCTTATGTTATCAGTTACAACATATAAAAGTTCCCTGGAAACTTTTGGTTCGTGATTATTCATTGCCATATTGAGCAAATGGTCACAACTCTTTGAAGCTTTTCCAGATAAAATACAATACAGTCATGCTCTGGGCTGACACTGTCACCACTGACATGTTGGAGCTTGAATCAGGATACATCCAGTTCGAGGTGATATTAGGAATGAAATCTTGCAAGTCATGTTTGTCCTCCATTAACCTTGGTTTGGGAACCCACTCTTAATTAGTCTCATCATCTATACAAATGTTCTCATTAAAGAATGTCACTGCAGCCCAATACAGATCTGAACTCCCTTCCACAAGAAACTGGGCAACTAGGTGGTATCTTTCCCTGCATGTTTCCCAGCTGCCCCCTTGCATCTAAATGTTGTCTTGAAGCTAGAAGATGTGACAGTCAATTTTCATTGTCACCTTGGTGGGATATAAAACAGTCATGGTTGGGGCTGAAGAGATGGCTCAGTGGTTAAGAGCAAGCGCTGCTCTTGCAGTGGTTTCAGTTCCTAGCACACCCATAGTAGCTCACAACCATCTGTCTGCAACCCCAGTTGCAACACATCCAACACCCTCTTCTGGCCTCTTCAGGCACCAGACACCAGGCACATATGTAGTATGGGCAAAAGACTTATGCACATGCAACAAGATAAATATTTTTAAAAACTTTTAAAGTCGTGGTGATTGGGAGCCATGCAGCCCCAACTCAGATAAGCATATGACTACTGTCCAGTGGGTTTCTGCGGGGCAAACACCTGTGCAAATAGTCTCTCCCTTGGAAAGGACCAGCAGTCCACAGGACAGCGTAAGAATTTACAAAACCCATGCAGCTTGCAGGTTCTTTTCTCTCTCATCATATTGGTGATTCTTCAGGTGGTTTTTAGTTTTACTTTGTCAGTCACCCATGCAACAGCTGCAATATTCCATAGAAATTCTGTTCTTAAATATTTTTCCCTAAGATTCAACAGGGGGCTAATGTTTTCCAAATCTCTTATCTGGAGTTACTAACAACAAGTCCTAATCCTGGGAGTTTTTCTGACTCAACAGAGATAGTTAGGTACACCTGAGAAAACAAGACTTGGAACATTAGCCATGGCTCACAGCTCTGGAAAGGAGAATAGGGCTTGCAAACAAAGAACAGGGAAAAGGCATCAGGAATACACATAGTGCCGACTGTTGAGAGTAACTTCCCTGGGCACCAATCATAGAGAATTAATGATAAGATCTAGTATATTCTGATGAGGAAAATGCAATGAAAATATGGGATGGAGAGATGCATTTTACCACACACAGGAGCGTATACTGGTGGAGAAATGTGGTGTAGTAGGGTGGGGAAAGAGGGATCAAAACATGGGGCCCTCTTACAGAAAAGGGAACTCTATAAAAGTATATTTTGCAGACATAAAAGAATTGTCTGGGTGTTAGTGGAAACTGCTTGTTCGTTCCCGACTGCCCAGACTCAAAATAGCCACAGAGAAAGTGTATTAATTAAATCACTGCTTGACCTATTAGTGCTAGCTACTTATTGGTTAGCTCTTACATCTTAATTTAACCCATTCTATTAATCTGTGTATTGCCATATGACTGTTCTTACCACCAAGGTTCCTGCTCTTCTGTTCTCAGTAGCAGCTACATGCTTTCTCCTCGCTCCACCTTCTTTCTCCCAGCATTCAGTTTAGTTTTCTCCGCCTACCTCTATTCTGCCTGCACAGGCCCAGGACAGTTTCTTTATTCATTAAACAAAAAAGCAAAACATAAACAGAAGGAAGTCCACACCACCTGGGTTTGAATATTGTCCCTAAAGCATTATACCATGTCTATTACTTTTAACTTTGTAACTACAGATAGCTGCCAGCTGGCATAAGTCCTGTGAGAGCAAGGATGTGTCTGATTTGATATTTAGTTAAGCCTACAAAAATGCTGAACTCTAAGGCTAAATAAGGTTATGTAGGGGATATGAAGGTGTGTTTGGGAAAGCATAAAGGGGGACAATGAGGACTTTCATAAAGATCATAATGTATTCCTTAAATTGCCATGATTTCTTAAAGTCAAAAATAGAAACCAATAATAAAGCTGTTCATGTAACCCTGGTAAGAAAAACTTTGCTTAAGTATAATAAAGAAGGCCTGAGCTACTCAGGGTCTCTTGAGTGCAATCCATTTGATGGTCGGAAGTTTTCCTTGCCCCAAGGACCTGAACTGGCACTAAAGCTGGATCCTGGCAAAAGCACGCCTTTGGGTGTGTTAATGAGCATATTTCCAGAGAGATTAAAGAGAGAGGAATGAGCTGAGACTCAGCATTCATCTCTCTCTGCTTCCTGACTGTAGATACAATATACAGTATGAAGACACATCTCACTTCCCACCACCATGCCTTTCTGCCATAAGACACTGTACTTTCTTTGCTTTTTTTGTATTTTGTTTTTTTTTTTCAGAGAGGGTTTCTCTGTGTAGCCCTGACTGTCCTGGAACTCGCTCTGTAGACCAGACTGACCTTGAGCTCAGAGATCCACTTGCCTCTCCCTCCAGAGTGTTGGGATTAAAGGCGTGTGCTACCACTGCCCTGCTGGGACTTTGCTTTCAAACTGCAAGCCAAATAAAGCTGTTCCCTTATTGCCTTTGCCAGGGTATTTTATTACAGCCATGAGACCAGTAACTAACTCACTTGTGAAGTGGGCCTCCACAGTCTTGTGTCCCTGACTAAAACTCTAGACACAAGATGGCAGAGCTGGGGGCTCCTTTCGGGGGAGAACCGATTGCCAACCACCACTGTCAATTAACAGAAATACACTGGTCTCATGGGAATTTGGGGTTTTGTTTGTTTTGGTGACTTATGTTACTCAAACTAACCTCAGACCCTTTTCTTATTGATCTGTGATTCTGTGTCCCCTAACTTCCAAATTTGTATATCATCCTAAGACAACTCCCAAGACGACGGCATTAGGAAGTGGGGCCTCTGAGAAGTGATTAGGTCATACAAGAGCAAAGCTCAGTTATTTTTTTTCCAACATAATATTGTTATTGATTATCTGGGAATTTCACATCATGCATCTGACCACAGTCACTTCCCAGTCCTCCCAGATTCATCCCTGATTCTTGTTGCCCTCACCCCACCTCATCCCACTCCCCCCCCCAAAAAAAAAAGAAAAGAAAAAACCCACAAGTCCAGTTTGTGTTATTTCACTGGAGCGTGGTCAACTCCCAGCAGCCAGTTCCCCGAAGAACATTGAGTCCTTTCCCACCTACAGCTCTGCCAGAGGCCATCAGTGTGGAGGGCTACTCTTCAGCGTGTCTCTTCGATGGTTTCCTGTCTAGGCTGGACCTTTTCTGGAAGGGTGGTAGAGTGGGATTGTCACAGGAGCCTTCCCTGTCCCTCTTCCTCAACTGTGAGTTTTCAACCATCAGGGCCACTGCAGAAGCAGCTTCCTTACCCTTTACAGTCCTTTACACGGACTTCCGCATGGTCTCTGGCATCAGCACATGCCAGGGACACTAGTGTGGTCCCCAGTGGCAGCCCAGCCCACAGGCATCAACAGGCCTCAGCACAGGCCAACCACATCAGCATGGCCCCTGGCAGCAGCACAGCCTCCAGACATCAACGTGACTTCAGATGGCAGAACAGACCAAGGACGGTTGCATGGCTTTCAGTGGTAACATGGGCCACAGACATCAACAGGGGCCTCGGCTGCGGTGGGACCCAGACCCAGACACAGCCATCAGTGGCAGTACAGGTCATTCACATCAACATGTCCTCCAGAGGCAACCTGAACCATGGACACTAATATGGCCTCCTGCAGTAGCACAGACTATGGAAGTCCACCTGGACTCCGGTGGTAGCAAGGGCCTTGGCCATCCACAGGAACCTTTGGCTTTAACATGGCCTGGGGCAGCAGACCATGGCAAATCTCAGCTATTTGGTAGTCTTATTCTGGCTCAGTTTTACTCTCATCTCCTCGAGGTGGGGAAGAACATTTGGCGATATCTGGATGTTTTCTCTCTAGGGTTCTGTGTGAGACTAATGACTTTGTATACAAAAACACTAATGAAAAAAGCCTCATGGAAGCCTAGTATTTTGTAAGCTAATTACACACATATATAGAAACGCATATATAAACACATATATGTATCTACATGCACATATATTTCAAAGACTTTGGAGGCTGGAGAGATGGCTTTGTGATTAACAGCACTTGCTGTAGGTTTAGCTCACAGCACCAATATAGCAAGTCATAATGGTTCTAGAATTCCAGATCCAGGGGATTTGATGCCTTCTTCCGGCCTTTATAGGCAGCAGGTACATATCTAATTAGCATGTATACACATAGGCAAACACCCATATACAATAAGATAAAAGAGAAATCTATAAATAAATAAGTAGAGTTTGAATGGTGGTACTCTGTGCATGGGTGGCTGCTGCTGCTCCCAGAATCTGGGTGTGAGTTACTGAACAGAAATTCCAGTCTCTGGTACGAATACCTCCTTATGAGTGATTGGTCAAGGAACCCAAAGGCCCTAGAAACGATACCAGCTATCGCCATTGCTCTTGCTTGTCCACTAGAATTAGATGGTGATAACCCACCGCTGAAGACACCACATGCTTTGGTTGCAAGACAGAGAAATCAAGATTAAACCAACGTGGAAGATTCCCCCGTAGAAGACAAAGGAAAGAACACAATAATGTATTACTGGCCAGAGTACCAAAAGGCTTCTAGAATGATGTAAGCATGGCCAATGCCTTGGGTCTTTATCTTAGTCATTTACAACCCAAGGAGTGGTAAGCCAGACTGAAGAGCATTTTTTGTTTGGGTTTTTTGTTTGTCTGTTTGGTTGGTTGTTTTTTTTTTAAGCCCCCCCCCCATGGTTTCTCTGTAGCTTTGGGGCCTGTTGTGGAACTCACTCTGTAGACCAGGCTGGCTTCGAACTCAGAGAGATCCGCCTGCCTCTGCCTCCTGCATGCTTGGATAAAAGGTGTGCACCACCACCGCCGGCTGGTCTGAAGAGCATTTTTGGTGTTTCCCTTTCCTTTAAATCTGGGATTGCTTCCCTAGGGACAAGTTGCTTTGGAATGACAGTGAGGGTAAAGACATTCCTGATTACAAAGACAAGAGAAGGACCCTGGGGAGATGGCTCCTCAGATAACAGCACTTGCTGTTCTCCCAGAGGACCCAAGTCAGTTCCCAGTCCCCACGCTGGGCATCACACAAATGCCTGTGATTCCAGCTCCAGGGGAACCTGACACCTCCGGTCTCCTGGGGCACCTGCTCTCATGTGCACCAACATAGACACACAAAATACACATTAAAAAATGCCCTGGAGGAGGAACCTCCTGTGTCCAAGGAAATGAGTTAGAGTCATCATACCCAGTATGGATGCTGGTCCCCATACCCCACCTTCCTTAGATCCATGTGGTCTGCCTCTGGTGTACTGAACTTCTTGGAAAGCCTCTGGTCCTCTATGCCATGTACCCAGAATGCATTCCTGTCCCTGCCCCCACTCCCATCTGCCTTTTGCAGCTTCCTGTAGATGATCAAGAGTTCTCCTCCAGAGCCAAGGCCCAGGTGACAGGGTCTCTTTCTTCTACACACAGTTTAACTTGCCCACCTTCAACTTTGACACAGGTTGCCATTTATCCAGGTTGGCCTCAAACTGGCTATCCTTCTGGGGTTTTTTTTGTTTGTTTGTTTTGTTTTTTGCTTTTTCAAGACAGGGTTTCTCTGTGGCTTTGGAGCCTGTCCTGGAACTAGCTCTTGTAGACCAGGCTGGCCTCGAACTCACAGAGATCCGCCTACCTCTGCCTCCCGAGTGCTGGAATTAAAGACGTGCGCCACCACCGCCTGGCTCCTTCTGGTTTTTTTTACATTAAAATTGTTCTCAACAGGCCGGGCGGTGATGGCGCACGCCTTTAATCCCAGCACTCGGGAGGCAGAGGCAGGCGGATCTCTGTGAGTTCGAGGCCAGCCTGGTCTACAAGAGCTAGTTCCAGGACAGGCTCCAAAGCCACAGAGAAACCCTGTCTCGAAAAACCAAAAAAAAAAAAAAAATTGTTCTTAACATCCTGAAGACTCTTAAACAAGTCCTCTTCCCGCATTCTGTCTTGTGACTCCCTGAGTTTAACCGAGGCCGTCTGTGTGGCTGGAAGTGAAACTCTCCACTGGATCCTAGAGAGTTCACTTAGGTACACAACTGGAGGAATAACTTCCCTTCTCCCAGAATCTTCCGGTAGCCAATAGTTTCTCAGGGACAGGGAAGGCCCCAGGAACCCACAATTGATTGTTGCTGGGGCCAGTCTGCTGCAGGCCCAGTGCAGTTCAAGGCTGAGTTGTCTGAGTCAAGCCCAGAAGGCACCTTGCAGCCCTTCCCACGTCCTCCGGCTCTTATCTCCTTCCAATCCACCCAACTCCCACCCCACCCTGCACGCGCACCTTCTGTGAGCCTTAGAAGGGGCTTTATAGACTTGATATCTTCATGAGCCTGGTCAATCTGCCTAGATGTGTAAGGGTTGTGTGTGTGCGTGTGAGCATCTTGTCTTGAGGCAGGGTCTCACCGGAACTCACTGAGTAAGTAAGATAGGTTGTCTCGCTTAGACCCAGGGATCCCCCTGTCTCACCTCCCCCTGTGTTGGGATTACAAGCATGAGTGCATACGCAGCTTTTGCACATGGTTCCTGAGGATGGAACTCAGGGTCTCATGGCAATCACTGTGCTCATTGAGCTCCCCCCCCCCAACCCCGTCCCTGGTTCCCAACCTTATTCATTCTCCACTGATCTCCTGTTTCTCTTTGGACTCCAGTGTTGACAACCTCTTGTCCAGATCTGCCACATTCTGCCTTCCGTTCTTGGAAAGTAGCCAATTTATCTACCTCATTCTGACTCATCCTTCAGGTTTTGGCTCATACATCATTTCCTAGACAATCCCCCACTGACCATTGCCCCTCCTCATTGTGCCCCACCCCAGTGTCCACACCTGGAGGCCTTGATCCTTTCCAGGCTTCTCTGGACAAGGCATTGCCTTTATCCTGCTACAGAATCTACAGACACATATGACCACAGCTGTATTAACTATGGGCAAGCTACTACTGCTATGGGTGTGTCTCCCAAGGGCTTTCGTGTCTCAGTTTAATCCCCTCTTGAGGGTGGAAACACTCTGACTATGGTACTCAGAGTTGGGACTTTTGGGAGGTGAATGTTGGACTCTAGCATCCAAACACCAAGGAGGAGTCACCCCCAGAGACCACCTCATACACCACAGCCGATGCAAAAGCATGAGGATTTTATTAATTCTGTCATGACAGGGTCCCCCAGCATTCGGGAAGCCGAGGGACCTCGAATAGCTGGTACAGTCTACTTTTAAAGAGGCCACAGAAGCAAGGGGGGTTGTTCTTTGACTATTCCGATTGGCTTATTCGAAAGGGCTATTACCAATAATTGACTGGAGAGCTGTTGCCGGATCAGATGAGGTAAGAGGT
>NW_004949098.1:931658-932833 GCF_000317375.1 Microtus ochrogaster | reverse complement strand
AGGACGAGGAGGAGGACGAGGAGGAGGAGGACGAGGAGGAGGACGAGGAGGAGGACGAGGAGGAGGACGAGGAGGAGAAGGGAGGGAGGGAGGGAGGGAGGGAGGACACTTTGGCCAGTCTGGGTTAATGATCTCTTCTATGTTGTCCAGGACATTATTCTATTTGTTAAAGATTCTGTGGCTTTGTTTGTTTCGTTTTCAGACATTGGAGTTGATGAGGTCTCGTGGAGCCCAGGTTGGTGTGAAGTGAGCATGCAGCTGAGGTTGGCCTCAAACTCCTGACCTTCCTGCCTTTACCTCCCAACATGCTTGGTTCCTCATAGCACCTTTAGAGCATACCTGACACTTCAGTACCCTGCCCTCCACCACACCCCAGTACCCAACATGCATATGCATGCAATCAGTATTTGTCGAATAACTAAACCCAAAACTGCAGAGTCAGAGAAAGACAGGGAGAATGACTTCACTGGAGCAGGGTTTCCAGAAAGCACCAGGTGGATTCACAAGCCTAATGACACACACCAAAAAAACAAGCCAAAAAACAAAACCCTTAAAAATTTATTATTGTATGTGTATGGATGACCTGCCTGCATCCATATCTGTGCACCAAGTGTGTGCGGTGAGCACAGAGACTAGAAGAGGGTGTCAGATTCTCTGGAACCAAAACTACAGATATTGTGAGCCACCATGTGAGCACTGGGAACCCAGCCTCTGCAAGAGCAACTAGTGCTCTTAACTGCTGATGACCCGCATCTCCGAGGCCCAGGTAATCATATGTATTTGTTGGTTTGCTTACATTTATTAATTGGGGAAGGTTGTGTGAGTGCCCCACTAGGTGTGTGGGAGTCAGAGATCAGCTGGTCATTCCTGTCCTTCCTCCATGTGGATCTCAGGGATCAAACTCAGGTTACTGGGCTGGTCTGCAAGCACTGTCCTCCACTGAGACACACTTCCACTCTATTAAACGTGATTTTGAAAAATTAAAATAAAAGAAAGCATTATGTACGCTCATCTCAGCCTCACTTCTCACAGCGATGTGCGGAGCCTGCGGGACCCAGCAGTTCAGAGAGTCTGGAGGAGTAACCGTCCGTTCCTGAAGCTAAAGACACTTTGAGGTCACGTCTGCCTAAGAGGGTTTATGTGATTGCCTCGTGCGTGTGTGTGTGTGTGTGTGT
>NW_004949098.1:905037-931523 GCF_000317375.1 Microtus ochrogaster | reverse complement strand
GTGTGTGTGTGTGTGTGTGTGTGTGTGTAATAAAAGGTTCTGTACAGTGAGATAAATGCCGTTGCTGCTGTAAAGGCCTGGGAGCCGTCACGTGGCAGGCTTGGTGGTTCTGCTCGTCCTGAAGTGCTCCTGATGCTGACTCTTATCTCCCCTTCTGACTCCTGGTTCTGGTGTGACGCTCTCCAAGTGCCTCTCTAACTCAAGTGTTTTAGCAGATCCTCAGGCTGGGAAGAATTTACACTTGCCTTCCCACAGGTTTCCACATCCCTCTCAGACATGTGCAGTGAAAACCTCTGCATTGGGACCAGATGTCTGGTGTTTTGTGGGGAAACTCATGTAGCCCAGGTTGGCTTCAAACTCACTACATGGCCAAGGATGATCCTCCTGCCTCTACCTCCTGAACCCTGGAATTGCAGGCATGTACCACTGTGCCTAGTGTATGTAGCGCTGGGGTTTCGTGCCTGCCAGGCAAGTGTTCTACCAACTAAACTATATCCCCAGTCCCCTCACACAATTCTCTTCCAACACCTGGAAGTCACCCTAACCCTCCCACTTTCTGGATGAGCAAACAGAGCCCAAAGAACAGAAATGACTTTGAGGCCTAAAACCTAGAACCCCTGATTCCAATCCTGGTGCTTCCTCAAAGGCGCTCCGTTGACCCTTTTACCTGGCTCACGCAAAATTGAATGAGACTTAGTAACAGTGAATTTCGCTTCATCTGACATTGCCTCTACCCACCCTGCAATCTGAGGCAGCAAGGGGAAGAGAGGACTGTAGGGAAGCTATCACATGACTAGAGAAGCAAGGAACTAAGGAATTTCCCACCAGACCAGCTCAGGTGCTAGCCAGACACCTCACTGCTAAATACTCCACCCAGCCGCAGGAAGCCCCAGCATGAGAGGCTGTTTTCTTCCACAAGCCGCTCACTTTCTCCTCCTCAGCTGTTCCCAGGGATGAGAAGGAAAGAGAAGACAGCTCTGCATGAATGCCCTTCAAACCCATAAGACAAAGGCACCTAGAGGTTGCGAGTGGAAAGGCGTCCCTGATAGTTGCCATGGTAACACTTCTAACCCTGCCCTAGCCGCTACGTGCCTCCTGACATGTGTGCTCCACCAGGTCCCTGGAGGGCACTGCTGTCTCTCTCTTTGCCCAGGCTTCAGAAGCGAGACGTTAATCCTGGGATTCAGACAGTAATATGCAATAGCAATCATGGGACCTTAAATTATCTGGGGCTGAAGGCTCCGGAATGCGGCTCCTCCTCGGGGAGAGGCCCCTGTATTCTCCTCCTACTACAGGGCCAGCTTTGAGAGGGTGAATGCAGGAAGGCCTCTCCCAGCCTCCGGGAAGCTCTTCTGGGGGAGGAAGTAAAAGGGCTGCACGACTTGGTGGGGGCGGGGAAGGAGGGCAAGGTCTCGTCAGTTCTTCGGATGGCTAAGGAGAGCTCTGGCTTCATTCCTCCTGTACCTGTGGTTCACTGGTCGGCTAGGACCTGAACTACAAGCCATCATGTTTTAGAAGTGTGATCATCATGTTTCAAAAGGCTAAAGCCCTGACTTAGTGGTTAAGACATTTACTGATGTAGCTGAGGACCAGAGTTTGGGTCCCAGCACCCACATTAGGCAGCTCACAGCCACGCGTAACTCCAGCTTCCAGGGGATCTGATACCTCTGACCTCGACTGGTACCTGCACTCTCGTGCACATACCTGTTAGGAATATTTCCTAAGCGAGCTCTCTGACGACGCAAAAATTCCCAATCAAGCCAAATCAAAACAAGCCGAATTAAGAAATATCCAGGTTTAACGGGAGATCTGTGCTCTCGGGTGACCCCGAGGGGGAAAGCCACAGAAAAGCGACCTTCGGAAGGAAGAAAGGGGGACCACGTGTTGTTCTTTTGGGGGATCACCTAAGTACCCTGGGGAAGTGGCCTGCTGGGATTTGAAGTCCAGATCAGGCCTGGGGGCTGAGATAGATGCCAGGGACTGGGGCCCAGGCTCCCAACCTAACAATGTCCTCACTGGACTCTTGTCCAACTGGAGAGTTGTCTCAGCAGGTGCAAGCATGTACTGCTGTTTATTCCCAACAGCCCTGTCAGGTGACCCACGACAGCCTGCCATTCCAGTCCCAGAGGCTCCAATCAACACCTTTGGCATCCATGACCATACACACACACACACTTACACACATAATCAAAATAAGTACTTTTAAAACTGTGATCCCCTAGATCAGGTGCTCCCCTGCCTCTGCTGAGTCCTTCCAACACTTCACACCCCTCTCCACCCCTCTCCTCCATACACACATGCATGAATGCATGTGCACACATTCAAGCATGCATACACACAGTCAGCCACGCACACACATGCAAGCATACACACACCCATGCATGCGTACTCTGGTAGAGATGACTGTGGCACCAGCTGACCAAGGGTGGAATTCAAACCTCAATGAAAGTGTCAGAAAGAGGGAAGGCCATGTGTAATCTGGCCTTCCCAGTCCAGAGTGTATTTTCACACCATATCCTTAAGCCTGTTGCTGTACATAGCACTGAGACGGAACATTAGCCTAGCAAACACACACAAAGCCCTTAGCTTGATCCCAGCAGAGAAAGGAAAACATAAATCCCAATAGCTTCCTCTCCTTCCTCAGTCTAAACCTAACAAGCGCTTCTTGGGAATGAGTAGGTAAATAAACTGGGGAGCCAGGAACCTCCTGAGCGCACACATCAGTAGAGACGTGAGACTCGGTTCCGCTTGCTTTTATGTTGCAGAGGCAACTGAGTGATTTCTGAACTCCTCACGAGGGTGGAAAGGTGGCGCTGACGTTAAAAGTACACTTCAGTATTTCAGAGGAGCTTGCGTTGAGTGGCTCACCACCACTGCCAGAACTGCACTTGCAGGGAAATACGGTGCCTGGGGCTTTCCTGGGCACCTGTGCTCACGCGTGCGTGCAGGCACGCTTAAGCACACGTGCAATGCGCACACACTCACACAAATAACAAAAATTGAAATCTTTAAAAATAATAAAATCAAAGTACACCTTCTGGAGCTTGTTCCTGGGTACGTTGAGCAGTGAGCCCAGGGTAGACTGTGGCTTCCTGCAAGATGGGGGAGGGGTCAAGAAGGAATTTTTGTCCTTTAGAGATAACAGTCTTGCAGTCCAACACAGAACTACTTAGCTGGGGACATTGTCCACCCTCTAACTTGTCCAGCTCACTGGTCTCTTCCCTTTGTCACTTTCTCTTGGCTCTCGGTTCAGTGTCTTTCCCCACTGCTAAGACCTCTATGATTCCTCTGCTCTGACGGAGGAGGGAGGTGCCTCCTGGCTCTCATCGCGTAGCTTCAAGACAGCAGCAGCTGCTTGATTCTTAATCACTGTCCTCAGGCCCCTGAACCATCACCTCCTCCACCACTCGTCACAGATAGTTTATCTAATAATTTCTGAGGAAATAGAGGCCTTGAGACAGACACTCTAGCAACACTTCCCTCCACTTCCTCTCCCTCCAGACACGTCCTCTTCATCCTCTAGGAAGCCTCACAGCTGGAGGAAGGAGGCCTGCTTACTCTGCCAACGCCTCAGGTCCTGTCTTCACTCCTTCCTTCTCCCCAGAGAACTGACTGCACCAGACTTTTCCTTTCTGCTACTTTTTTGTTTGTTTGTTTGTTTGTTTTTAAATCTCCAGTTACAGAAAGAGACATAACCAGGGCTTCCCCTGCTGTCTACAAACAAGCCTGCACCACAGCAATGACAACATGACCCTCTGGCCCCAAAGAGATGCCACTTCCCTGATGAAGTTTATTAAAGGAAAAAAGAATTGTCTGGGAAAAGCTAGTATTGGGGTTTAAGAACTAAGAAAACACACAGAAAAGTCTCCTTCATACACCAGTGCCCCCCCTCCTACACGACATTTGCTTCGCTAGCATATTCAAGCAACACAAATATCACGACTATTTTATCATCATTACAAACTGTGCTTTAAAGACTTCCGTGCTGGGCGGGGTGGAGCAGGCCTGTGATCCAAGCACCTAGGAGACAGAAGCAGGAGGATCTGGAACTCAAGATCATCCTTAGCTGTAGAGAAAATTGGAGTTTGAGGCCAGCCTGGGCTGTGTGAGACACCCATAAACTCCAGCAATGGAGGGCTGGAGAGATGGCTCAGTGGTTAAGAGCATTGCCTGCTATTCCAAAGGTCCTGAGTTCAATTCCCGGCAACCACATGGTGGCTCACAACCATCTGTAAAGAGGTCTGGTGCCTCTTCTGGACTGCAGACATGTACACAGACAGAATATTGTATACATAATAAATAAATATAAATTAAAAAAAAAACAGCAATGGAGCTGGTGAGACAGCTTACAGAGGAGCTGAGTTCATCCCAGCACCCACGTTGGGAAGCTCACAATTGTCTTTCACTCCAGATCAGGGGCTCCAGCTTCCTCTTCTGAACCCCTCAGGTACCTGCATTCACAGATGCACCCACACACATACACATAATTAAGAATTAAAATAGGGCCAGGCAGTAGTGGCCGTTAAGTCCAGCTCTTGGAAGGCAGAGGCAGGTGGATCTCTGTGAGCTCAAGACCAACCTGGTTTACAGAGTGAGCTCCAGGACAACCAAGACTGCACAGAGAAACCCTGTCTCAAAAAAATGAAAATAAATAAATAAAAAGTAGGGTCTGGTGACATGCCTCAGTGGTTACTTCTCTTGTACAAGACCCAAGTTCAGTTCCCACAATGAGCTCACAGCAGCCTATAACTCCAGTTCCAGGAGATCAGCTTCCCACTTCTGGTCTCTTTGGACTCTGTACTCATGTGAACATACCCATACAGAGACACATAACACAGAATTTTAAATGAAATAAATCTTTTTTAAAAAATCTAAAGCAACAAAGGACTTTTGTTTTAGTTTTTAAAAACAATAATATAAAATTAACCTGTCGCCGGGTGATGGTGGCGCACGCCTTTAATCCCAGCACTTGGGAGGCAGAGGCAGGCGGATCTCTGTGAGTTCGAGACCAGCCTGGTCTACAGAGCTAGTTCCAGGACAGGCTCCAAAGCCACAGAGAAACCCTGTCTCGAAAAACCAAAAAAAAAAATAAAATAAAATAAAATAAAATAAAATAAAATAAAATAAAATAAAATTAACCTGTAGAGTGAAAAATATGCAAATGGGGTAAAGGAATAGTGCAACAAAGTGCAAAGAAATAGTGTAACAAAGCGCAACAAAGTGCAAAGGAATAGACTAAAATGTCAGTCCTTGTTGCACTCATTCTGTCTAGGAGTTTTCCAGTTTTTGCTTTTTCCTTAATTTATCTGTTTTGGGGCCTGGAGAAGTGGGCTGGAGGTACTCTTTTGGGCACCTAGGTATGCTTCCCAGCACCTATGTGGTGGCTCATAACCATCTCCAACTCCAGTTCCGGGAATCTGACGCCCTCTTCTGGCCTCTGAGGGCACCAGGTCTGCGCATGGTACACATACATGTACACAGGCAAACAAGCAAAGAAAACAAATGACTCTTCTTTTAAAAGTTTACTTTTATTTTATGTGTATCTAAGAGTGCCTGCATATATATGCCACACGTATGTCTGGTACCCGTGGAGACCAGAAAAGGGTGAACCACCCGATATGGATGCTAGGAACTGAATATGGCTTCACTGTAAGAATAGTAGGTGCTCTTTGTTTTTGTTGGTTTGGTTTGGTTTGGTTTTCAAGACAAGGATTTATCTGTAGCTTTGGAGCCTGCCCTGGAACTAGCTCTTGTAGACCAGGCTGACCTCGAACTCACAGAGATCCACCTGCCTCTGCCTCCTGAGTATTGGGATTAAAGGCGTGTACAACCACCACCCAGTTAGTAAGTGCTCTTAATTACTCTCTCCAGCATGACCTTCTTCTTTCCAAATCTTTTCTGTCTTTCTCGGGTTGCCTATGATGAACTGCATTCCTTATGCTCGGCATGAAGGAGGTAGGACTTTGAATAAAAGGCTAAGCTGGATCATTGCTCTGGCTGCTGTCCTACCCAGCACGGTCTCACAGGCTGCTCGAAAGTTGAAAAACCCACTATCTTTACCATCTATGTCATAGGCAGACTTCTGGGCCAGAGACGGTCTAGTGTGGGGGCTTTGCCTCCCAGACACTATGAGTGACCTTCTCTGGGCATTTCTAAGCCAGGTCACCACTCTCGCACTCAGCCTGCAGATAGTATGGCTTTGTGAGCCAGGTTATGAGAGCCCCCTGGAAAACCTTGCAAAAGCCTCCATTCATTCAGTCAACAACTCCTGATTATTGTGCCCCAGGCCTTGCTGTATTTCCCTAATGAATGAGTCTGGGAACAATATCAAGGACAGGACAAAGGTCAGGCTGAAATACTTTAAATCCCAGGTTGAATGAACGTTGGCAATTGCCACTATGCCAAAAGCCTTCCAAACTTTAGTTTTACTGTTATTTAAAATAATCTACTCTAGAAGCTTCTCTGAGACTGAAGTCAAACTCGGTGGTGGAATTTTGAACAAGTTTTGTACTTCTTATGTTGGATATCCACCCTTGATTTCAATTTCTTCTTTCCAGGGTTCCTGTGAGCCATCTGTGTCTACTGGGAACCTTCTAGTAAGTGGGTGTGGTCTCCTTGCAACGCTAGGCTAGAAGTCAAAGGAGTAATATTAGGGGAAGGTCGAGGGGACTCCAGACCTAGATAGCCTTCCTAGAAATGAGTTTTGTCATCACTAAAACTTCCACAGGGCAGGGTGGTGCACACCCTCAGGCACAGCAGAGGCACGCCAAATTTCAGTGAGTTCCGGACTGGGTGGGGCTACAGCAATAAAAGCCCCAACTTCTAGCCGGGTGGTGGTGGCGGCGCACGCCTTTAATCCCAGCACTCGGGAGGCAGAGGCAGGCGGATCTCTGGGAGTTCGAGGCCAGCCTGGTCTACAAGAGCTAGTTCCAGGACAGGCGCCAAAGCTACGGAGAAACCCTGTCTCAAAAAACCAAAAAAACAAAAAAAAACCAAACAAACAAACAAAAAAAAAAACAAAAAAAACCCAACTTCTAAACAACCCCCATAATATGTTCTTTTTACACAAAATCCATGGCAGGCAAGATGGCTAAGTAGGTAAAGTGTTTGCTTCAAAGGCCTGATGACCTGAGTTCAACCTCTGGAAGCCATGACAGAAAGTTGTCCTAAACTCCAAATACACACACATGTACACATGCACACACATGCACAAGATAACATTTTAAATAAATAAAATCTGAAAACACAAGCAAATCAACCCTATGCTAAGGTGTGAAGATTGTTCAAAATGGTTAAATAACATCTTTCATGGCAATTTTATCAAAGAGTTTGTTGGGGGCTCATGGTTTCAGAGGGGTCGAGTCTCTGGTGGTTTGAGAATGACCCACATAGGCTCATATATTTAAATACTTGGTTCCCAATGGGTGGAACTTTTTGGGAAGAATTAGGTATGGCCTTGCTGGAGGAGTGTTGGGGGTGGGCTTTGAGGTTTCAAAAGCCCATGTCATTCCCAGTTGATGGAGGTGGGTCTTGTATCTTGTCTGTTGCTTTCATTGGTTAACTAATAAAGAAAACTGCTTGGCCTGATAGGACAGAAAATTAAGTAGGCGGAGTAGACAGAACAGAATGCTGGAAGAAAGGAGCCAAGTCAGGCAGTTGCCATGATTCTCCCACTCCAGACAGATGCAGGTTAAGATCTTTCTTGATAAGCCAGTTTGTGGTGCTACACAGAATATTAGAAATGGGTTAGATCAATATGTAAGAGCTAGCCAATAAGAGGCTAGAGCTGATGGGCCAAGCAGTGTTTAAAAGAATACAGTTTCCGTGTAATTATTTCGGGTAAAGCTAGCCGGGTGCCGGGAAGCAGCCCACCGCTCCTCAACACCCAGTTAGTTCTTTTTGCTTCATGCTTATGGATCAAGATGTAAACTCTCAGCTCCTAATCTGACACCATGCCTGCCTGTCTGTTAGCTCTGCTCCTCTCCATGACGGGCATGATCTGCAAATCTCTGCAATTGTAAGCCCCCACTAAACTCATCTATAAGGTGCCTTGGTCATGGTTTCTTACCACAGCAATAGAACAGTAACTAAGACAGTCACCCTAAGTTCTTTGTCAAAGAAAGGAATGACAGCCAGGCCCATTGGGTCACACATATAATCTCAGTGTTTGAGAAGTTGGGACAGGAGGATAAGAAGTTTAAGGTCATCCTTCTCTGCATAACAAGTTCAAGGCCAGCTGGGACCACATAGCAAGATAATGGTCAAAAAAAGAAAAGAGAGAGAAAGAGAAGAAAGAAGGAAAGAAAGGAAGGAAGGAAGGAAGGAAGGAAGGAAGGAAGGAAGGAAGGAAGGAAGGAAGGAAGGAAAGCTGTTTTTTGTGCATACCTATAATCCATTACTTAGGAGATAGAAGCAAAAGAATCAGAAGTTTGGGGTCATCTTCAGCTACATAGCAAGTTTGAGACCAGTCTGGGTTACAAGAGACCTTGTATCAAAGAGAAAGAGAGAGAGAAAAAAAGTCAACAAGATAGCCTAGCAGGTAAAGGTTGCTTCTTCTCAGGTATTTTTATCACAGTCATGAGAAAAGTAACGAATACACATATGAACACACATGCACATTAAAAAAAGAAGAAAGGGAAAGAGGACATGATTGGTGGTGACAGCATGATGTTTCTGTCCCTCGGTACAGAGAAATCAAAGGGAAACATGGCAATTCCATGTAACATACAGTGAGCCATTCCCACATTCCCTCTCTATATCGATTCATTTCACCCTGGACCAGCTGGAGGAGGTGGGTGTGGTCTCTGAACATTGCTGCCATCATTGCCACTTGCACTAAAGATGACTGAAAACTGGAAAAGTCAAGATTTGGGCTTGAGGATTTTTAACTTCCTTGCCAGCATGCAACCCCACACTATGGTGCTTCCTGCAGAGCATCTGGCTATCTGGCCATCATCCTCCTCCTCTGGGCAGATCTTAGATGTGTCTTCCCCTACATTCCTCTGGGCAATCGTTCTCTAAGCAGGAGCCCTCCAAGAACTCACTAAACGTTGTGCAGCCACAGGACCCGACTCCGAGGACACAGTCATTTCCCCCCTTTCAGAGCCAAAGGGAGCAGAGTGCTCCCAAAGAGGGACTGGCCCCCACCACACAGCAAATAGTGACAGATATGGACTGGGCACCCAGTCTCTTACTTCAGAAATCAGGCCCACCCTACTTCCCTGCCTCTAAGGTGAATCAATTTGCTTTATCACCAACAAGGTCTGCATTTAGTAGGGAAGAAGGTGAAAAGCAAGAACTGGAACCAGCTGCAGCTCAGAATTTCTCTGGGTATGAGGAACCCCCCCCCCTTCTCTCTCTCTCTCTCTCTCCTTCTCTCTCTCTCTCTCCTTCTCTCCCTCTCTCTCTCCTTCTCTCTCTCTCTCTCTCTCTCTCTCTCTCTCTCTCTCTCTCTTCTCTCTCTCCTCTCTCTCTCTCTCTCTCTCAGCTGTCTCTGGCTTACCAGCTGACTGTTCTGCCTCTGGGACATCGGAGCACAAAGAAAGTTCCTTTCCTACACTGTGGACTGGAATCCACAAGCCTCGTGAGGACCTGGGCTATGTCTTTTGCTGCATTCCTGTTCCCAAGCTGCCCTGAGGCTGCTACACACCACACTGGGCTGAGGCCCAAGGAACCATCTGGAACCAGGTCCTTACTCCAGAGGTATTTGGTTTCCTAGGTTTTATGGCAGCCATCGTGGAGGTGGTTTGCTCTTCTTTTCTGAGTGTTGAAGGTTTGTTTGTGGGTTTTTTGCTGTTGTTCTGTCTATTAAAGTCCTTGACCCAAAACCAAGGGGAAGGGACAGAGAGGGGAGGAAGCGAGTAGACTTGCAGAGATGATCAGCACAGCCGGCTGTGCCAAAGCCCGCAGGGAGCAAACACTGTGTGCTTGGGCTTTCCCGCCATGCGCTACAGGTAGAAGTTTGGGAGTTAAAACGCCATACCAAAACAAATACAGACACGTCATAAGGCCTGCCTCATTAGTGGATATTCTAAAGGGAAATAGTGTTTTGTGTTGTTAAGTATATTTCTAAATCTTCTTCCCAAACTAAGCCTGGTCTCTGGAACAACCCTCAAGCACAGGGGCCTTTCTTTGGGCCGCAACTTTGTGGTCCCCAATACATTTGTCTCCCTATGTCTGTCTGTCTGTCTTTCTCTCTATCTCTCTCCCTCTCTTGTTTTTTTGAGACAGGGTCTCTCTTTATAGCCCTGGATGTCCTGGAACTCCCTATGCAGGCCAGGCTGGCTTAGAACTCACAGAGATCCTCCAGCCTCTGCCTTCAGAGTGCTGGGATTAAAGACATGTGCCATCATGCCTGACTTCCCTTGTCCCTTCAAAGTTCAATGTTAAACACAGATGGCTTCAAAGCTGACTTTCCAGCTTTAGCTTCATATATGTCATTAGGAATTTTTATTTAAAGCTGGAAATAGTAGATATGCGTCTAAGTTAGATATGGTGTTTCCTATCTAATATTGCAACACTTGAGAGGTGGAAGCAGGAAGATTCAAAGTCTAAAGTTATCTTTGCCTATATAATAAGTTTGAAGCCAGTCTGGACAACATGAGACTTGATGATGATGATGATGATGATGATGATGATGATGATGATGATGATGATGAAGAGGAGGAGGAGGATAAAGAGAGAGGGAGGGAGGGAGGGAGGAAGGACAGGAGGAAGGAAGGAAAGAAGGAAGGAAGGAAGGAAGGAAGGAAGGAAGGAAGGAAGGAAGTGAAGGAAGAAAACATTAATCACACTGGGCAAGAATAAGACCACTACCACAATTTTTGAGCCAAAATTGAAGAAAGCTTTATTAAATACTGGCCAGGTCAATGGACACTGGCCTGGTCCATACTCAAGATTCCCGGAATATGGCAATGAATTACATTATTCAGGGACTTATAAAGGCAAACCCCACAAAGCTACCCTTTCCGCCTTTGTCCAATCAGGGGTAAGCATATATCCTTACATACTTTCTGCCTACACGTCTCCCACCTACGTGTGATCAGGCACATCCTGTACAGCTGGAGCAACCAAGCTTGTTTACAGCAGCAAAACTCCGTGGTGTGTTATCTTCCATGAACAACCCCAGCACTCCAGGAAGTTCTCTGTGCTAGGGCACTGGGGCTCACAGGTTAGAGGCATTTTTGGTTCATAGATCTCTTAAGTACAGTAATTTAAACTCAACACATAACTTCAGCCCTCACAGTTCCGCCCTTGTCTTTATAAAGATTCCCAGGGGAGGGTGTCGGGGACCTAGTCCTTACTCAGGAGTGTAGTCTCCAATCTGAGCCCCAGGAGTCCCCGTGAGGGAGAGTGGAGGGAAAGGAAGAGAGGGCTGGAGGAAACGGTCAGCTGTAATGACTTCCTTTGTTCATTTCTCATTTGGAAAGTCTGCATTTGCAGACTTATTCCTATGGGGAAATGTGTGCCGAGGGCCACATCCAGAAGTCAGCTGAGGCAGGAGAATTGCACGGACACCACTTGCTCCTGCTGTGGGTTCTGTGTACTAAGAGGTTTTTCTCTGGGCCACCAACAGGTTCCCGAATAAAGACAGAGACTATTATTAATTATGAGCGTTCGGCCTTGGCTTCAGCTTGTCCCACCGGCTCTTTTAGCTGAATTTAACCTTTTCCTATCCATCTACATTTTTCTTCAGGGCTTTTTACTTTTCTTTCATGTTGTAGGTCCTACTCTTTTTTGCTTCCCCCATGTCTGGCTGGCTGGCCTTTGGCATCTTCCTGGCATCTCCCTCTTTCTTCTCCACTTATCCAAGCCTAAATTCTTCCTCCTACTCTTCCTGCCTGGAAGTTCCGCTTATACCTCCCCCCTCACTGTTGACTATTCAGCTTTGTATTAGACCAATCAGGTGTCTTAGACAGGCAACATAAAGCAGCAACATATCTTTACATAATTAAACAAATAGTGCACAACATAAACAAATGTAACACACCTTTACATAGTTAAACAAATATTCCACAAGAGTTCTGCAATGGCATAATCAACGAGTCCCCTTCAGCTGCTCTCAGAAGCAGCAACAGAGAACCCAGCCAGTCAACTCAGGCCTTCCCAGTTCAAACAGTCGACGTGGTGACTGGTTCTCTTCTCTTTCAACTAAATGCATGTATCTTTCATGTTTTTTCAGTGATTTATTCAGGCCCCCTATGAGACAGCAGCAGGGACAGCTCTGGGAACTCTGGGGAACCCCATCCCTCACCTGCCAGCAGCCCTCAGCCTTCTGGAGGAGATAAGCAAGGAAGCAACAATGGTTGAGCTTCCTGAGGAAGGCCATGCTGGACTGAGTGAGACTTAAACAATGAGTCCCAGCTGGGTGCGGTGGCGCACACCTATGATCCCAGCACTCAGGAGGCCGAGGCAGGAGAACCGCAAATCTGTGGAGTCAGCTGTGTAAGCTTCACACCAACAATCGAGGACCCACTCACTGCTCTACCTGGAATCAGGTGTGATTTGAGAGTGAAAAGCCCAATTCCAGGCTGCTTTCTGCCTCCTATTTGTGGTTGTGATGTGAACTCTCAGCTTCCTGCTGCTACTGCTGCTACGTCTCTGCCAAGATGGCCCTCATCCCTCCAGAACCATAAGTCAAATAAATGCTTTTGCATAGAAGTTGCTTTTGGTTGTGGTATTTTATCTCAGCAATAGTAAAGTAACTGATGCACACATGCCCATAAATAAAACTAAGTAAAAAAATTAAAGCAAAGAAAGATTTAAAATGGCCATGATTATAAACAGAAGACTCAGAAGACTGAAGCAGGAGGATTACCAAGAGTTCCAGACTATCTTGTACTCCATAGCAAATTATCATGCTGGCCAGGGCAAGACCATGTCTCAAAACAAAAGGAAGTATTCTATAATTGAGGACACAGAGACTTTTAAAAGTCCAGTCCACCCGGGCACAACGACATTTGCCTACAATCCCAGCACTGAGGTGGTGGAGGCAATAGGGTCACAAGTTCAAACACGACCTGAGCTTCTTAAAGAGTTCAAAGTCAGGCAGTTACCAACGCGGTGTGAAGTGACGTTGTAGGAACTCCTTCAGGCCACAACCTTTAAGAATCTGGCCCACTTTGGGCATGGTCTCATGTACTGTAAGTGCAGACTTATAAGTGTGGCCCCTTTTTTCTGTTGGATTCTGTTCCAGTTCCCAGCACATGCAGAGGACTGCAGGTCACTGCCCTTATTGTGAGTTTATCCCTTGTTGAATTAGGAGCGGCGGGGCTGCGTCCCCAGCACCCCGCCGCCCACACGGCTAGCTTTCCCTGAAATAATTACACAGAAACTGTATTCTTTTAAACACTGCCTGGCCCCAATAGTTCCAGCCTCTTATTGGCTAGCTCTTACATATTAATCTAACCCATTTCTATTAATCTTTGTAGCCCACGAGCTGGCTTACCAGGAAAGATCTTAACCTGCATCTGCCTGGAGTGCAGGAACCATGGCGACTCACTGACTCAGCTTCTTTCTCCCAGCCCTCTGTTCTGTTTACTCCACCCACCTAAGGGTTGGCCTATCAAGGGGCCTAGGCAGTTTCTTTATTAATAAGAAATCACTCCCACATCAATCCCTAAATAAATAAACCTTTGTTATACTCCATTCTGGTCTACTGTGGAACTCTTTGATACAACTACAGTGTGACATTGTCTCAAATTAAAAACTAAAAAAAAGATTGGGGATGTAACTCAGTGGTGGAGACTTGCCTACCGTATGCAAGGCCCAAGGTTCGATTCCCAGGACTGACAACAACAAAGAAACCCAAACTCTTGTGCTCAGAACATTGTAAGGTATCAGCCCAGCTTAAAGGTGCCTTGCCTACCCTCTTCAGTAATGGTCTCTGCCCTGAAAGCAGCAACTTGAACACAGGCTGAGTTAGGAAGCTGCCTGGTTTCATAATTTTGAGATCTATTTTTAGTGAAGGGAGATTTATGAACATTAGCAAAAATAACCTGAAATTACAAGTTATTCTATGAGAAAAATCTCTACTTTTTTTTTTAAACCAGACTCATGTAGTCCCAGGCTGGCCACAAACTTGCTATTTACCCAAGAATGACCATGAAATCTTTATTATTTATTTTTGGTACTCATTTGCATTTTATTTTGTTTCGATTGCTTGTTTGGGAGACAGGGTCTCACCATCTAGTCCTCGCAGGCCTGGTACTCACTATACAGACCAGGCTAGCCACCAGCTTGCAGAAATCCTCCTGTCTCTGCCTCTGGAGTAATAGTTTTGCCGGCCTGGGTCACTTCGCCTAGCTAGAAGTCTTTATTATATAGATGCCTCCCTTTCTACACTGGCAGCAGAGGAAATCCCAAGAGCCTCCAAAAAGAAGAACCAAGATTTAGGTCGGTCAGGAGCTGCTGAACCCTGACGGCGTCTTAAGTGGCTTTCCCACTTACTCTGTTTTTCCCTCTGCTCAGGTTGTGGTACTTAGGCCTGAAATCCGATTATAGTGTGCAGCTCCATTCAGAACTGGGCGCATCAATCAAGAGAAAATCTGGTGCCCTTGACCCTCTTGCCCACGTGAGTAAAATGTCAGAGGTGATAAGAATACCCTCAGCATGAATGGCCGTTCCATGAATGGCTCTGGAAGGATGGAAGATGTTTGAAAACATCCTGTCTGGATGGGGAAATGTCTCCTGTGAGAAGAGTTTGTCTTCTGTGAACGGACAGCAGGCTGCTGTGGTGGATGTCTTCATCTAAACGAAGAGAACTCACTCAGGGAGACAGGGCGTCCTCTCAGAGAAACCAAAAGACTTTTTCTTTTTAAGTTTTATGACATGGATCGCCTGTATGTATGTCTGGGCACCATGTGCATGCCTAGAGCCTGAGGAGGTCACAAAAGGGGCATCAGATGCCCTGGGACTGGAGTTACCAGTGGTTGTTAGTCACCACGTCAGAACTTGGAACCAAATTACTGTAACTCCGGCAATGGCAGGGCAGCCAGTGTTCTTAACCACTGAACCAGCTCTCTGCCCTAAAGGAGACAGGATTCTACAGCCAGGTATTTTCAGGTAATGTTTCCTGATCTCCATCAGTGGCAGACCTTATTGAATAAGCAATTAAAGGATATTTAAGGATGATAAACCAGAAGTGGTGGTACAGCTGGTAATCCTAGCACTTAGGAAGTGAAGGCAGGATGAGCAGGAATTTAAGGCTGGCCTCGGCTACAGGAGACCCTGTCTCAAAGAACCACAAAAGAATGAAGAGTGAATTCGTTAATGAAAATATGACATACATGAATGCATGTGAGAAAATCTTGGGGCTGTATTTGTTGAATGAAGTGGTATTGTGTAATGTCGGACATTTATTTATTTACGTGAGTCAGGGTCCCCATATGAAACCCAGATTGGCCTCGGTCTTACTGTGTGTTCCAGGCTAGCCTCAGACTTGTGATCCTCCTACCTCAGCCACTAAAGTACTGAGGTTAAACTATACCCACTAGGTCCTTGATTAGGAAAACTGAGTCCTCTCTACTAAAGGGCTGGGACTTAATGTGCATACAGTCATGTATAACCATCACACACACACACACACACACATAGAGAGAGAGAGAGAGAGAGAGAGAGAGAGAGAGAGAGAGAGAGAGAAATGACCTTAAATAAGAGAGGGAGCTGGAATGTTTCCTGCAGTGTGGAGCTTCTTGATTCATTTTTGAAATATTTTGTCACTTTTGTTAGGTGAATATTTACTTTTAGTAACCTGTGACATTATTTCATTAAGAATTTGAAGTTCAGTTTTTTTTCCTTTTCTTTATGCGTTTGGGTTTTGAGACAAACGTCTCTCAGTAGCCCAGGCTAGCCTCCCAATTGCTGGGATTACTAACACGAGCCTCTATGCTGTTTTCTTGTTTTGTTTTTTGTTTTTAACCTTTCTTTGTGGCTAATTCCCTTTTGGCTTCTAATTTTGTTGTTGCTGTTTTGTGCAGGGGTGCACAAGTATGTGGGGGTTGCGTACACATGTATGTGATGGTTGGAGGAGACCTTTCATTTTGAACAGGGTCTTAGACTGGCTGGAACTCAGCCAGGTAGCTTAGACTCCCTGGCCAAGCAGCTTCCAGGGATTCACCTGTCTCTAATTTCCTCCACAGTGGTTGAGGTTACTACACCAGCTTTCCATGCAGGTTCTGGGGCTGGAACTCAGGTCCTCCTACTTGCTCGGCAACCACTTTACCAACTGAGCCTCTCCTTAGCTACTGCTTGTTTGGTTGGTTGGTTTTGGTTTCTTAAGACAGGGTCTCTCTGCACAGATCTGGCTGTCCTGGAACTCACTATGTAGACCAGGCTGGCCTAGCTTTTCACAGGTGTGCACTGGTACCAAAGGCCAGAGTTTATGGCAAGCCACCTGCATCAGTCTTCTGAGTGCCAGGCTTACAGGTGTGTAGCACCATACCCAGTTCTGTATGGTGGTATCTTACTAGTATTCATATGAAAAGACCAGTGTGTTTCAAATTCAGTGAAATTCATAGACCTCTGACATTCCATCAGGATGCTGTCAATCGTAATTCAAGTCACTATCTTGAGATGGCTGCACCCAACAGAACAACTGAACATCCTTATCAAATGCATCAAGATTACTGATATCACAATAGATTTTTCAGATCTTTAGTGTGTGTGGTATATACACACTTGTATGTGCTAGTGCACACACCCGTGCATGCTCATGGAGGCCAGAGATGGCAGGCCATGTCACGCTCAATCATTCCCCTCCCACTGAACCGGGAGACCAGCAAGCCCCGGGATCCTCCTGTCTCAGCCTCCCACAGGCTACAATTACAGGTTAGTGGCCGCAGGTGGCTTTTTCCCCTTAGATAATGGAGATGTAAACTCAGGTCCTAGTGCTCACACAGGAAGTGCTCTTTTGTTTGTTTTCTTTCTTTCTTTTTTCTTTTGAGACAGGATTTCTCTATATAGCTCTGACTGTTCTGGAACTTACTTTGTAGACCAGGCTGGTCTTGAACTCACAGAGATCTGCCCACCTCTGCCTCCTATCCTAGTACTGGGATTAAGGGTATGCACCACCACCACCCGGCCCCTTTATTTATTTAATAGCACTTGCTAGGTAGCCTAGGCTGGCCTTGAACTCTTTCCTCTCTTCTGCAGCCTCCTTGTACCTTGGATTATGTGTGCATCTCCAAGTCTGTCACCATCCGGTTAGTTGGCCATTTTGAGTCCTGTTTGGTTACAAGTACTTAAATGTTTAGCCTGATCTGAAGTGTCTCATCTCCAAAGAGACTCACAAACAGGACTCTGACCAGTGCAGGTTTGCCTTTGGTTTGTTTTGAACTCTCTGAGGTCTCAGTGGAGTGGGTAAGACCTATAGCGTGCCAACAGAAGGAGTCATAGAATTGCTCACGGACGTCAGGTGGGTTGATTGGTTACCAGGGAAAAGCCTCTGCAGATTTGCAGAGTGCTGCGGGTATGATAGCAGTTCAGAGGAACCCTCAAGGCCGACCGAGCAAATGCCTGTGGTGGCCTGAGGAACGGACACCACTGAGTGTGTTGCACTATTGCTCCAGCTTTTCATTGACTTGTTGCAGGAGAGGAGCATCACCACAGAGTACACACACGTGTGCCACAGCATGTGTGCTCATGTGCTGCAATGTGCGTGTGGAAGTCAAGGACAGCTTGTAGGTTCTCTTCTACCACGTAGGTCCTAGGACAGAGCCCAGGTCACTGAACTCTGCAGCCTTTATTCTCTGAGCCAGCTAGCTGGCCCTGATTTGTTGTTTTGTTTTTATTTATCTATTTTTATCTAGGTATTTTTATCTTATTTAGATTTCATTTTAGATTGGGTCTCCGTAGCCTTGGCTATCCAAGAACTCACAACGCAGGCTAGGTGAATGGCATAGCTCTGCCTGCCTCTGCCTCCCAAATACTGGAATTAAAGGCGTGCACCGCCACACCCAACTCTGATTTTTTTTTTTTTTTTTTAGAGTCTCTAGCCCTGACCTAATTTAAATTCCTGATTCTCCTGCCTCCACCTCCCGAGACTGGGTTTACAGACCAGGGACTCCTCCCCACCATATTGATTTTGTTTGCTTTTGTGTTTGTTGTCATAGTTTTTGTTTGTGTTGTTGTTGTTTTGAGGTCGTATCTTGCTGTGTATAGTCAGGCTCTCCTCACACTCCAGCTCCCTCAGCCTCTCCAGAGCTGGGTTTATAGGCACGAGCCTCTGAACTCTGTTCACATCCCTTAAATAGAAGCCTCCTGTGTGGAGTCAGCACACCAACTGAACTGGACTTGGTCAGCTTGCTCAGGCCACACAGTGAAGCCCCAGGTCACTTCTTTGCAGGAAGTTACCTCAACTGCCCCACGTGAGCCGTCATTGAGGCCTGAGGGCTGGGCCAGTTAGCTCACAGGTAAACTTCAGAAATGTCCCATTCAAGTGTAAATCCCTGAGATGCATGACCTGTCTCACAGGAAGTGGTATGTCACGTTCCTGTCAATTCTGCTTCCTGCCCTTTCTTCAGCCCAGTCGCGGTATCTTCCAATAGCCTATGTAGGTTACATCAGTTGTGTGGTCAAGGTTTATTGACCAGGACAGACTACGGCGCTGGATCCCTGCACGAGTTTTCAGGGCTCCTTGATGACAGCTCAGCCCTCACGGCACCTCCTCTCCCTTCAACTCTTTAGCCAGCAGCTTGCAGGGCCTTCTTGCATTATGACTGTAACCTTGGTTTCCCCGAAGCACTAAGTCCTACTGTAGCTTCTGTGACCAGGCCAACCCCCACCCCACCCTATGGCCTGTCCCTCCCCACACTGGGTAGCTCTGAGACTTGAACTCCCCAGCACTACTGGCATCTTTTATAAATGCCAATTCCCGTGTCTATTAGGGTCACTGAAAACAGGGAGGGGGTAAGGAAATTCAAGAAATGATAGCAGACTCCTGGAAGTTACCAAAATGGCCAGAAGAACTGCCAGCAGGTTGACTGTCACAGACTTTGGAGTCTCCTCTCAGAAATGAAAAATAAACTATTGGTGGAACGTGGGCATAGGAAGAGCCACCGGTGATCTATGCCCATTTTTACATTCACAATGCACCTTTAGATACAAAAATAACTTTAGTGGCCTCGGGCTCGGTAGAGCAGTTTCCTAAGATACACAGCAGTCTGGGTTTGAGTCTTAGCACTGGGATGCACCCCTGTAACCTAACACTCAGGAAGAGGAGGCAGGAGGATCCCAAGTTCAAGGTCACCATCTGCTACAGAGCAGGTTTTCATCCAGCCTAGGTTACTTAAGACTCTACCTCAAAAAAAGGAGGAAGAGACAGAGAAGGAGAAGGAGGAGAAAAAGGAGGACCAGCAAAGAATGTTCTTGAAGGAAGAGGCCAACATGAATGACAAGGAACCATCTGAAGCAAACTGGGGAAGTTCTGCCATTAGGAACGAAATGAAAAGATCTGTCGGATAAAGATCGGGAAACAGAGTCAAAGCAACAGGGGGCAAGGGCTGGTGCTTCTGTGGACCAGAATTTGTTGGTGGGCAGTATTGTGGAATGTGTCTTAGCCCAAACTTTTAAAAATGAGACATTATTGTTTAGGATGTACAGTCACAGGAACTCATAAGACAGACAGCAGAATTAATGCCTGTATCGAAACAATCTTATTTCATTGCCACAAGATGATAAAAGTTTGATATATGACATAGTGATTATTGAATAGATAATAAATAAACACCCCAGGCCTATCGAATTAATATAGAGAGGACACCTAACGAGATCAGACAGGATAGCATGCGGTGTGATGGGGAAACGCCGTCCGCCTCTCAGCCATCTCCCGTTCGTGCACGAGGTGACACCCTGACATCTGCCACAGGCTTTCGGGGAGCCAGGTGCTGGGACACAGTACACAGTAAGAAAGTTACAGCCCCTGATCTCATGGCAAGAACGCTCTAGGATTGTCACCAGCTAGAGGGAGACCCAGAAATCCTCTGGATTCAGCAGAAGTGAGGGACCCTCGTAGCTGCACACCGAGGGACTCACTCCGCTGGCTTTAGCGGATTTAGAAAAGGAATCCTAAACACGCTAGTGCACAGACTCAGACAGTAGCCTGATAGCACCCCACTGGGGAAAGCCCGCACTACAACCATTTCCCCAATCAGAACAAGGCCAAGGACACAACATTCTTCTGAAGTATAAAATTCCCAAGCTCGCTTACACTGTTGCTAAAGATCATGCCATTCTTCACAGCAAGACACTGGAAAACCGTGCACTAGAGGTTAAAAGCAGACGCCACCAGGTTTAAATCTCAATTTTACCATTTCAGAAGGACAAAGTTCTGAAGCTTAGGAGTTCATCCTCATCCTTGGCTGCATAGCAAGTTCGAGGCCAGCCTGAACTACAATGTAATCACCATGACAACTGAATAAATGAATAAATAGATCTACTGCTCCACATCTCTTTGTCTTGTTGTAGTGTGTCCTAACATGAAGCAGATAGTAGTTAGTTCACTGCCATATCCTTCTTATTGTTGCAAGGACTAAAGGCAAGACTGTCTAAACACTGTCTTGTACAGATCCAGTAACCTCGAGGCTAAGAAGAAGCGGCCGCTCTAGATAATGTGGCCCTAGCTGTTTGGGGATAGAAAAGAGACGCTGTGAGAGGTGGAAAGGGAGCTGAGGACAAGTAGTGGCTTCTTTAAAAATAAGGACACATGAGGCAGAGAAGAGTGGGAAGGTCAGGAAAGTGGGGAAATGACCCAGGCAAGGAGACCCACAACTGGGAGGTGCTGTGCCTACTCTTCTGCAACCTGACAGGTGACTCATTTCCTACAGAGTCCCCAAGCCTCCACACGTCTCTCTGGATTCCACCCTGCTCTGCCTTTTGTCCTCTTTGTGAGCAGGGTGCCACCCCCAAAGGATACATGCAAGCCCATTCTTTAGGTTTCATGCATTCCTGATTCTGATGACTCTCCGTCTTCTAGAAGAAGATGGCAGTGTTTGACCAAGACCTAACCACACCCTCTGCCTAGCCTCCTTTTTCAGGTCAGCTCAGGACCCATCACTACTGTATTGCAAAGTCAGGAGCAAGGGCCAGAGCAAGACGGACCGGAGGTGAGTCAAGAGTCTGTTTCCACTCTTCGGTTTTGTGTGCTTGCTTGGCCATGTTGATGCCCTTGACAAAGTGACTTTAGGTCACTCACATTGGGGAAGACTGTCTCTCAGCCAGCATGGGGACTGCCCGTGTTGGGTTGGGGCGCTCAGGTTGTAGTGGGAATTTTTCTGTAGTTGTGTATGGTGCACGTGTGGTTGGGAGGAGGCAAAACCATGGAGACAGTTGTGGTACTTAGTTCCATGTCCATTGTAGGTATGATTGTGACTTGTTGGATGTCCTGGTTTGTTCATTTTTGTGCTAGTTTTAGGAAGCCCCAACATTACAAGTTGAATACTGGTTCCACGCATACTTTAATGTTTCTGCTCCCACCTTCTATGCCTCCTTTCCCCCATAATGTTCAGAACCAGGCCAGAAGATGCCCTTCCCTCAACTCATCTGTACTCTTTCTATTTTTTCTGCCTTTTAGTGTTGTTGTTTTAACATTTTTCTCCTACTTTATCTTATTCATATGAGTAATTTACCTGCATGCAAATTTGTACCTCATGTGAACAGGGCTCAAAATATACAGGAGAGAGCATCAGATGATTCCCTGGAGGAAAGGGCATCAGACACCCTAGAACTAGTTATAGGTGGTTGTGAGACATCACATGGGTGCTGAGAACCTAACCCAGGCCTTATGCAGGACCATGCACTACTGAGTCATCTCTCAAGCCCCTTGTTTTTGTTTTCTTGAGATAATCTCACTAGGTAGTCCAGCTGACTTGGAACTCACTATGTAGCCCAGGCTAGCCTCAAACTTGGGGGCAATCCTCCTGTCTTTGCTTCCTGGGTGTTGTTGTGTGCTTTTGGATGTTACCAGGGAGGTTGTCTCATCTGTTACTGTCTAAATACCAAGCTCACCACTAGGTTCCTTTGACCAGGGCAGTGCCGGGGGGTGGGGATGGGGGTGGTGATCAGACTCCAGTGTCATTTGGTTTGTTTAGAGAAGAAAATTAAGGCAGTCCCTCTTTATACGCTCAGGAAACTAATGAACACTCAGGAAGTCACAAGACTCACAACCCCCTCCCCAAGGTTACTCAGGACTGAACAATTTCTAAAGAAGGAGAAACATTTCGGTGGAGTTGTTCAGGAAACTCCAGGGATGTGAGTTGTCATCCATGCTGGGGTGGGCTTTAGGGGATACATCTACCTTTGTTCACCCCTGCTTCTGCAAATAACCCCAATAAGCTCACTGGGTCACTCAGCTAGATGTGGGTGGAATCAGTTCTTTGTTCTGTCTCTAGGGCCCTACGCAGGGCGAACAGACACCTAGACACCGTTCGTGTGTCCCTAGGAAAGGTCACACCACACCAGGCCACTGTTCATTCATTTCCACATTCACAGTCTGGGATCCATTGCCAAGCAACCCAATAAAGGACCCTGATCTTCCATAAGGACAAGGACTCCAAAACCTATCTTTCCATGAAAAAAAAAATCACCTTTTCATCTGTGTGGAGTCAATCATCAGGAAAGCAGAACTAGACTAGTCATGCCTGTCTTGACAGTGGATGTAGTAACATGCACTCTTTGTGTTTTTCATCTTTGGTCTATCACCAACTGAATTATGCAGCTGTTTAATCTACCATACCTAGGAGCAAAGTTCAGCACATTGCACCTGTTCTTAAAACATAGAATTATCATTTTTAAATCTATTTTCACCTGGGTATTCATTTCTCATTTCATTGTGCTAGTCAATTTCTTGCACTGAATTATTTACTGAGATCCATAACCTGAATGATATTCTAGAACAAAATGTCTTCTTATAATTGTCCTAGGTAATTTGCACAGAATACATTTTTGGCGACCTTCTTAGCTCATCTTATTTCATCATTTTCATTGTGTGTATGCTGTATGTAAGTGCAGGCATGTGTGTGGCACAAGGCTCCTGTGGCGGTTAGGGGACAAGTTTTAGGAGTCAGCTCTCCTTCCACTGTAGGCTCTGGGCCTCGAGCTCTGGTCATCCGGATTGCACAAACACTTCCCGCCTCTGCGCCAGCTGCCTGGTCTTTGGGTTAATTTAAATTCTACCATCAGGTGCCAGTTACATAAAATCAAGCGCTCCTATTTTTCAGTCCATAAATTTCAAATGTTTAAAAATAGTTTTAAAGTTTCAAAAACCTGCTAGTCAAAGAGGCGCATGCCTGAAATCCCAGTACTCAGGAAGACAGAAGGACCCAAGGAGTCCAAGACCAACCTTAGCTGCATAGTGAGTCAGAGGACACCCTGATTCCTTGTTCAAAGTGGTGCTGCTGCTGCTGCTGCTGCTGCTGCTGCTGCTGCTGCTGCTGCTGCTGCTGCTGATGATGATGATGATGATGATGATGATGATGATGATGATAGCAAGAATTTTAAAAATAAAGTTTGGGGCTGAAGAAATGGTTTTTTTTTTTTTTTTTGTTTTTCGAGACAGGGTTTCTCTGCGGCTTTGGAGCCTGTCCTGGAACTAGCTCTTGTAGACCAGGCTGGTCTCGAACTCACAGAGATCCTCCTGCCTCTGCCTCCCGAGTGCTGGGATTAAAGGCATGTGCCACCACCGCCCGGCAAAATATTAAGAGTGCTTGCTGCTCCTTTAGAGGACAGTTCCTGGTACCTATATCAGGCATCTTACAACTGCCTCTAACTCTTCTGGCCTCTACAGCCACCCGTATACATGCATTCATATATACACGCACACACACTCATATTTACACACATATACAACTTTTTACACATACACATGTGCACATACCCGACACATATTATATTTGCACCTTCACGCCCACACACAACTTTCTTCAGTACTATAGACTGATCCTAGGGCCTTAGGGCATACAAGACAAGCACTCCACCACTGAGCTACAGTCTCAGCCCTGAGAGGTCTCACTAAATTGCCCAGACTGACCTTGAACTTGCTTTGTATAGCACAGGCAGGTCTTCAATCTTCAATCTTCCTTCCTCAGCTTCTTGAGTGCTGGGATTATAGGCATAAGTCACCACACCAGAAAGCATGTCACTCTTTAAAATGTTTGGTTGTTGTTTGTTTGTTTGTTTGTTTGGTTGGTTGGTTGGTTGGTGGAGAGGGTGCTTGTGCCACAGCAAACTCATGGAGGTCAGAGGATAATTTTCAGGAGTTGGCTCTCTCCTTCCACCATGCATGTCCTGAGGATTATTAGGCTTGGTGGTAAGTCCCTGTACCCACTCATCATCTTGCCAGCTCAGTCATATCCCTTTGATCAGCATATACAGTTTTTTCTGGCTTTCCGAAGGTACATCTTCATTCTACTCTTAAGTATCATTTCAATCCCCTCTCCTTCAATTATGAGAATTACTTACAAGCACTTAGAAGTCATGTCTCGATTTTCTATTCTCCATATTCTTCTACATACACATTTCACCACATTCTGGGAAGCTCTTCTCAGCTGTCCCTCACAGATTCCTGCTTTTATCTTGTATGTTATCAAACACGTTTTTTTATTGGCAGCCTTTATTTGTGTTTCTATGTGTGGTATGTATGTTTGCATGCATATTCACATTTGTGTGTGTGGTATGTGTCTGCTGATGGGTGTATGCTTGTATGTTAGCCTGTGGCTGATGTCTGGATTCTTTCTCAGTCATCACTGTCTTCACTGAGGTGGAGTCTCTCAAACTCAAAACTAGCCAATGTGGTTTGTCTAGCTGGCCAGCTTGCCCCAGGGATCCTCTCTCTGCCTTTCAGTGCTAGAATTAAAGATGGGTCACCATGCCCATTCCTCATTTACATGCATGTTGGGGATTGGAACTCCCTTCTTCAGGCTTGTACAGCGAGTGCATGACCCACTGACTAATCTCCCCAGCTCTTTAGCAGCATATTTATATTAAATTTATCATCATCATCATCATCAGAATGTAAGTCCAAGCATGCGAGTACCCCTCACCCACTCAATTCCTCAAGCTTCCTCCCTTGAATCTGCATGTGAAGGCTGGATTGCAGCAGCTCTTTTAGACCATGAGCAACCTAGAATGGAAGCCCTGCCTTACTCTTCTGCAGTTTCTTGGGTAGTAGGTATGTCTTTTATTAAGGGCTCTTGGGTACCTTTAGCATGGAGGGCCTGTCATGAAAAAGACCAAGCCGCAGTTAAAGGCTTGCAGCTTTCAACCCCACCCCTCCATCCTTGGGGAAGAGGAGAGAGACTTCAGAAGGAGTTCATCAATCATGCTGTCTCACGAAGTCTCCATAAAATCTGAGGATGAGCAGAGAGTAGTGGTACAGGCCTAAAATCCTAGGACTTGGGAGGTGAAACAGGAGGATCAAAAGTTCAAGTTTGCTGGGCGGTGGTGGCGCTCACCTTTAATCCCAGGACTTGGGAGGCAGAGGCAGGCACACCTCTGTGAGTTCAAGGCCAGCCTGGTCTACAGAGCTCCAGGACAGACCCCGAGGCTACACAGAGAAATCCTGGCTTGAAAAACAAACAAAAAAAAGTTCAAGTTCATCCATAGCTATATATGAGCTCAAGGCCAACCTGGTCTACATGAAACCCTTTCTAAAAAATTAATAATAATCTTGGGTTAGAGAGTTATGTCAGTACTGCAACCTAGGTTCAGTTCCCAGCTACCCACATGGGAGCTCTCAACTGCTGGGAATTCCAGTTTCAGGTCATTCAATGCCCTCTGCTGCCTCCAAGGGCACCAGGTTCACCATAGTACATATGCATACACACAGGCAAGCACACATACACACAAAATGGAAATAATTTTTTTTAAAGAATGCCTTAAGTGCAAGGTTTGAAGAGCTGTTGGGTAAGCGAATACACCCATGTGCACACACCTGTGTGCACACACCCACCAGAACAGAAGCTCTTGTGCTGGAGACTCTTGCAGGATGCACCCTGTGCCTCTTCACCAGCACGCTCCTTTGTATCGCTCTGTCCTTTATAATAAACCAGTAAATGTTGCGCTCCCCCGCCAGTTCTTAGAGCTATCCCAGAAGTCACCAAGCCTTGTTGTGCAACCAAGTCAAAAGCATAGGCAGCTCGGAGACAAACTATGTGTTACTCAGTCTGTAATTTTTATTATCATTAATGTGCACCGATTGACATATCACTGTAACATTTGCACAGCTTGCTTCTTTTGATTGGTGTCTGAGTTTTACGTGACTGGGCCCTTCACCTATGGCTCTGCACTAAATTAAGTTGTGAGATTGCAGGCGGCATCTCAGAGAGACGGAGGATGGGCTGACATGGGAAGGAAACATGCATACCTGGTATTGTAAGGACATATTGATAATGTATGTGTTTTTCTTATACAGTCACCATGCTGACATCCTATCCCAAATATATTTTTTAAAGGCCAGAAAGCTGGGTGTGGCACACATATTTGTTTTTTTTTTT
>NW_004949098.1:901842-904407 GCF_000317375.1 Microtus ochrogaster | reverse complement strand
CCCCCCCCCCAGCCACGGCCCCAGCACAGCCTTGGCTCCAGCACTCTCGTGATTTTCAAGTTCCCAAACCTTTCCTGGCACCTGATGGTTTTCACAGTATCATGCCACAGATGTTGAGAAGAACCCTGACAGTCTGCTGCACTGAGGCTGTGTAGGAATCCTGGCAAGGCATCAAGGGTTCTGGGATGCAGGTGCTGGGCCTCATCCTGCCTCCGGGCATCCCAGATGGAGCCTACATTTGCATCCCTGGCAGAAATCTCACAGTATAGTCATTCCCTCGGCAAAATCCCAGTTTATCCCACAAAATGACAGAGAAACAAAGCAATTGTAAAAACTAGGTATTCATAAACCTTTGTTTGACTCTTCTTTTAACTTTGTTTTTGATGATTTATTTATTTTTAATATTTATTTTTTATGTATTTTACATCCCAGTCAGTTTCTCCTCCTTCCTCTCCTCCCAGTACCCACCCCCTGCAACTTCCCCTTTGAACGCCCCCCCATCCACTCCTCCTCTGTTTTTATTCAGAAAAGGGCAGGCTTCCCATGAACACCAACAAAACATGGCATATCAAGTTGAAGTAAGACTAAACACCTCTGGGGCTGTGGAGATGGCTCAGTGGTTAAGAGCTCTGCCTGCTCTTCCAAAGGTCCTGAGTTCAATTCCAGCATCCACATGGTGGCTCACAACCATCTGTAATGAGATTTGGTGCCCTCTTCTGGCCTGCAGAAATACATGTGGGCAGAGCACTGTATACATAATAAATAAATAAATAAAATTTATATAAAAAAAAAAGACTAAACACCTCCCTTTGTATTAAGACTGGGCAAGGCAACCCAATATGAGGAATAGGGTCCCAAAAGCCAGCAAAAGCATCACAGGCAGCCCCTGTCCCCACTGTTAGCCCCACAAGAAGACCAAGCTACACAACTGTCACTTATATTCAGAGGACCTACGTCAGTCCCACGTAGGCTCTGGTGGCCGGTTCAGTCTCTGTGAGCCCGTGAGCCCAGGTTAGTTGATTCTGTGAGTTTTCTTGCGATGTTCTCGACCCCTCTGGATTCTGCAATCCTTCATTCCTCTCTCCAGCATGATTCCCTGAGTTCAGCCTAATGTCTGGCTGTGGGTTTCTGTATCTCTTTCCACCAGTAGCTGGATAAAATCTCTCTGATGGCAATTGAGCAAGACATCAATCCCAGTACATCCCATAAGCAGGACAGACTGTAGGTCAAAGGCTATGTGACTGGGTTGGTGTCCCAATCCTTCCGCTGAAAAAAGTCTTGCCAGTTCAAGGCTATGCATCCGCCATTGGTAGGAGTATTAGATTGGGTCATCCTCCTTGAATATTCTTGGGAGTTTCGCTTGTGCCAGGTTTCTACCTGACCCTGGAGTGACCCCCTTTCCGCCAGTCTCTTGAAGCTCTCCTCTTCCACCCCTCCCACCTGATCCCTCATGTTCCGTCCCTAGCTGCCCCCAGTCCACCCATGAATTTTCCGTTTACTCTTTCTGGGGAGATCCAAGTGTCGCACCTCGGCCCCTCGTTACCTAGCCTCTCTGGGGCTGTGGATTAGAGCATGGTTATCCTTTACAGCTAATATCCACTTAGGAGTCCATACCATGTTTGTCTTTCTAGAGCTAGGTTACCTCTCTCAGGATGATTTTTTTTTCTAGTTCTATCCATTTGCCTTCAAATTTCATGATGTCGTTTTTTAACAGGTGAGTATTACTCCATTGAATTTTTTATCTGTTCTTTGATTGAGGGACATCTAAGTGTATTTATCTTTAAGTGTACACCCATTATTCTTCCTTCCAATGATACCCGAGTAAAAGAACAACAGACAACAACCATTTTTGTTCTCCAAGGGGAATGACTCCAAAAACGGCGTGTGCGGGGGAGGAGCAGCAACCAGAGGGGAAGCATAGAGGGGCAGAGAATAAGCAGACTGTGGTGCCCTAATCCCAACCTTTGCTCAGGAGCCTGAGGCAGGAGGATTACCCTGAATTCCAGGCCAGTTTGGGCTACACAGTGAGACTCTGCCTTACTGCAAAAATGAGGGAGCCGCGAATGGGAGAGGGGCAGCCAAAGAAGTGGGGCCCCCAGAACAGTTGCCACGGAGAAGCAGTGGAAACATTTAGGGGGATAGGGCATAGTGTGGAAACTGAGGAAGGGAAATGGATAGTCTATCTGAAGCAATACGTTTTGCCACCTGTAGCTCCGCGGGGACACTCAGGAGGGTGACTTCACAGCTGGGGGGCGTGGTCTCCAGGGGATGGGAGGAGTGGAAAAAGACGTGTGTCCGTCATGTCCTGCTTCACGTGGACACGGCCTCACTAGGGCCAGCGTGACCATTGTGGATGTGAGCCGAGCCAGGCTCCTCTTCCCAAGGTCAAGCTCCCGAAGCTAGTTACCCAACCACGTGGAAATGAATCAGGGCCCGGCCAAGCTGCACGGGGCGTGGGTGTGGGCCGGATCCCTGGAGACTTACACAAGTCTAGAGAGCTGAGGTCATCGGACTCAGCACAACTGCTCCGAGAAGGCCGGGACTGACGAATTCCTCCCCCCCCCC
>NW_004949098.1:889636-901742 GCF_000317375.1 Microtus ochrogaster | reverse complement strand
CGCCCCGTCCAGAGCAGTGACTCTTAGCAACAGAAAGGCTTTTCAGCTCTGGGTTGGCCTTTTGATCTCCCTTGTCACTTCCTGGGTCTGAATATTAGCATAATAGTCTCCTTCCTGTCCCCCCCCTCTGCCGGCAAGGGAAGGAGGTCCTGGGTATGGTCCGGACAGCTCCAAGCTTGACCTTTACTGCCTGGTCTGGCGCCTGGTTTTGGCCCATCCCTGGGGACTTCTCGGAACTGGGTCAGAGAAGGAAAGGGGCTCCCTCCAGAGTAGCGCTCCGCTTGTGGTCGCCAGTCGCAGGGTTTGGGGAGAGAGGGCGAGGTCTCCAATCCAGCTTTGGATCCCCTGTCTCAATAAATAAAATGAAGAGTGGTTAAGGAAGATACCTGGCATCCATATTGGGTCTCCACAGGCACACACACACCCTCACATCTATGTGCACCCACATGAGCAAAAACGCATGCATGCAAACATACACACACATATAAATGCAAACACACACACACACACACACACACACACACAAAACAAACAAAACAGCCACAGAGTGGCGGGCAGAAAGCTAGTGACTCTCTGTTGAGCTCCTCCTGTGTCCTGGCACCTTTGGTGTGTGTTCTGCACGGTACTGGGACAGACATAAGTGGAGAGCCATGCTCCTGGTGTCACCACTCTGGGTTTCTTTGAGTGTGACAGTTGTTTGGTCACATATCCAGTCACAACACAGGAGGGTCAGGGCAGCTCAGCCTCAGCCTAAGGCTGGGAGGAACTCTGAGCAGAGTGACCTACTAGCCCAGGCAGGGTGTCAGGTCCACAGAGCCATAGCTCTGATGGACAATGGGGCAATGCCAGGCCAGAGTGAGGGCAGGGCAATGAAATAACATCGACAAAGCAGCCACCTGAAGCACAGACAAGCAGAGTGCCGTTGCAGGCATTTGTAGCCTTCCTCCGGGGTTTAGGAGAGCTCTCAAGTTCACAGCTGGGGAATGGGCAGAGGCCTCAGAAGATCGACAAGAAAAGGACCCAGGACACAGGTCCAAGAGAAACATCCGGGGTTCTGCCTTGGATCTCAGAAGGAGGCCCTAAGTCACCATGTTAGATAAGGAACGGGAAAGAAAATGCAAGCCATGACGTAAGGGAATATGGGCTAGACACCTGCCAGGGAGACGTGTGACTGAGACAAGGAAAAGGTGGAATTCTAGAGAGGCAAAGAGTGTGTTATCTGAACCTTTGCGGGCACAACCAAGGTCTCTACGAGCCTACGCGGATGGAGACTTTGTATGACCTGGAAAATTGTGTCCTACTAGACAGCAATGCATATAGACGCCACTTCTGTCGGGAAGGCTTCTACTTTCTACAGATGCACCCCACACCTGGGCACACAGCTATGGACAGAGGAGTAGATTTGAGTGCCCACTAGGTTAGCCTCAGTTGCGGGGCACACACCACATACCTGTATGTGGATGTCCTGGGAATAGCTCAGGGAGAAGACTTAGGGACCCACCTGTTCTCCCTGGCTGTGGGCAAGCCCAGGCCACCCAGTGAGGAGCAGTGACTTGAGGTGGGCTTAACTCCGGCAGAGGAAGTGATTATGGTGTAGGTTGAAAAGCCAGCCAGCCCCACACCCTGGTCCCCCACCCCACCCCCGGCCCCCTAGGGGATGGTTCCTTAACTTATCCCTAGTTCACAGGGCTTGGAATTCCAAGAATGGAAGCTGGTAAGAACCCCTCCCCATCTTGCAGTCCCAGGACCAGAACTGGGAAAGGGCTGATGAGCTAAGTAGCTCAACCACAGCCTGCAGCCAAAAGTCCGACCTGCAGAGACAACTATAAGGGGCTTAAACGTGCGGTCTCTCCGCTGCCACCTCACAGTCCCACCCCACAGCATCACATCCTGACCCTTCCCCACATCACACACACACACACACACACACACACACACACACACACACACACACACACACACAGAGGCCTATATCTTGGAGTCCTGGTTGGTTTCATCTCAGGCAGGCCTGAAGACAAACACACCAAGACGCCTCACACAGTGTCACAGGACTTACGGGGGTGAGTGGACGCCGGTTGTCTGGGTTTCCATCTCAGTCCTACACATTTCCTGCCTGCGTGGTACACAGCAAGTTGCCTCGCCTTCCTGTGCCTCAGTTTCTCCATGCATGAAATGGGGGCGTTAGTAGCTGCTGCGTGCATGAGGTGGCTGTTTAAATCTATAAACAGCATGGGTGGTCCCAGCATTCTGGAGGCAGAGGCAGATGGATCTTTATGAGTTCAAAGCCAGCCTGGTCTACATAGCAAATTCCAGTCCAGCCAAGGCTACATAGGGAAACTTTGTCTCAGAAAAGTAAATAAACAAAATAAACACATAAACAATTCAAACCGTGCCCACGTGAACCAGAGCTCCCAACACAGAAAGACTCCTCCCTTTGCAGCCTCCTCTGGAGCTAGGACCAATCTGTAACATCTCGCATCTTTTTAACCAAGTCATTCGTTACTCTGTTTTTATTCATTTGGCTGCATTTTGGCTGTTCTAGGGTTGAAATCAAGGCTTTCAAACTTACCAGACAGGTGCTCAGCCACATCCCAAGCCCTATGCTGGTGTGTATGTATGTGTGTGTGGGGGTGTGGGTGTCCTGACATGCATGGGGGGGTGTCCATGTGAGCTCCTGTGAGGAGGGTGCACGTGCAATATGTGCCCATGCACACAGAGACACACAGAGGTGGAACGCTGCCTCAGGTGCCGTTCCTCAGAAACTGCTCCCCTGAGTTCTGAGACAGGGTCTCCTATTGGTCTGGAGCTAGCTGAGCAAACTAGACTGGGCTGCTGCTGATCCCCAGTAATCTACTTGTCTGGCCTCCCTGCGTGAGTCACGGCCATGAGTTCTGGGGCTCAAGCAGATCCTTTACTGACTACGGCTCCCTCACCTCCCATTCGGCGATTCTGAGACAGGGAAGGTCTCATACCACATGCCCCGGACTCAGCATGTAGCTCAGTCTGGCCTCAGACTCTCAGGATCCCTCTGTACCCCTTCGTAAATGTTGAGGTTATAGGTGTGCACCACCACACCCAACTAGCACCTCACTTGGTACAGCAACCCATTTATGAACACACACAATGGGTCAAATTATACCACCCCACCTTGGAAATGTACTCGCTAGGAAGCTTACTGAGTGTGACTTGACCCCACATGTCAGGGCATAGGTGGCTAAGTCATCAGAGAATATGGCCAGAGATGACCTGGTGAGAGAACAGGTGCTCTGGACCGGACAGGACAGTGGAGGAGCAGCTGGCTAATGTCAATCATATAGGGATACAGACAGAGGCTTCCCATCATCCCACTTTTCAGTAGAAGCCCCAAATACTGATGTTTTAAAGATATCTTTATTTTTTATCAATGAAATTTATTTATTCTAGGTTTTTCACATCATGTATCATGATCCCATTCCTTCCCTGTCCCTTCACCTCTGCCTTTCTGCTCCAGCACCCCTCCCCACCTTGAATAAAACAAAATTCAAGAGCAAAAGATGAAGAAAATAAAGTGAGAAAGCTTAAAAAAATTAAAAAGGGAAGAAATTAAAAATCTCATCATGGAAGCTGCAGTGTGGCCTATGCCATTCCCTTTGTCTGTACAGCTCTACTTGCAAGTGCTCATTGCAAAGAATCATTGGTCAGGTTCAAGGCCCGGGGTCTCCATTATACATTTGATGCTGGGCATCACCAGGACTCTTCCAGGTCATCCCATTGGTGCCCTGGTTGTGCAGATTCTGCAGCTTTGGGCCTTGGGTCAGGTCCCTTCATATGGCAGACCATAGGTGAGGTTGGGACAGGCCAAGTCAGAACCCTGGGTCTGGGCCTGGGCAGCTGTAGGGTTGGTCTGCCAGATGGGAAATGAGCTATCTCATGCTCACGGTCTCAGGGTTGGCTCACCCACACCTGCTCTAACCGAGTCGACTCTATTGTGTTGCTCCATCAAGGTGCAGGGCCTGCTTTCCTGAGCGTTGCGGTTGGTGTGGGTCAGGGACAGCCCTCCTACTTTTGTGACCACTAGGCCAGTTCTCTCACCTGCCCCAGACATTGACGGGTGTGTGGGGGGAGGGAAGCTCTCCCCTATCCACTCCACCATCGGACAGCTGGTGGGTAGTGGGGACAGCTCTCCTATGGTCCCAATTTCGGGGCTGTCTCACGCACACCTTGGCCAATAGAGTTGGCTCTATTGTGCTGTCCCAGTGAGGTGCAGAGCCTGCTCTCCTGAATAGTGAGGGTCAGGGATAACTCTCTCTCTCTCTCACAGGGCCATCTCTCTCACCTTCTCAGACATGAGTGTGTGTGTGTGTGTGGAGGGGTACTTCTCCCTCCCCCATGTCACCACACGACAGATGGGTAATGGAGGCAGCTCTCTTACTCTCTCATGGTCATGGTTTCAGGACTGGCTCTTTCACACATGTGCAGACAGTGTTGGCTCAATTGTGGTGCCCTGGTGAGGTGCAGGGCCTGCTCTCCCAAGTGCTGCGGCTGATGGGGGTCAAGGATGGCTCTCTCTCTTATGATCACAGGGCCAGCTCTCCCACCTGCTTCAGGCATTGATGGGGGGGGGGACGACTCTCCTCTGCCCATGCTGCCATAAAGCAGATGAGATGGGTAATGTACTGTGATTTCTAATTGGCCCTTATAATAAAAACCTGGAGTCAGATATTAGGGGGTGAAAGCTGGAAGATCAGAGAAGTAGAATGGCCAGCCACGATTTCCTACCTCCATGAAATCCTCAGAACCAAGGGAGCAAGATCCTGCCTCTGTGAATCCTCAGCTGAATGCCTCGAGCGCCTGTCTCCTCCTGCCTTATATTCCTCTCTGCTCCCAATCATATTCCTTTCTGTCTTCACCTCCCTGGTGTTGGAATTAAAGGTGCGTGACTCCCATGTGCTTGGATTAAAGGTGTGAGAAACCACTGCCTGCCTGTATCAATCTAGTGTAGCCCAGGGTGGCCTTCAACAAATGTGGCTATGTGGAAATTGTGAGACACTGTGGGGGTATATTTGGTGTTTTTAAGACCTCCTTTTCTTGCCTGGATGTATTAGTTACTTGTTAGTGTTTATAGTTATTACTAGAGTTCTCCATTCTCCAGATAAAAACATCTTTTAAGTAACTGAGACACAAGGCCTCTGAGTTTGTCCAAGAATGTTGCAATATTGCTTCTTCTTCTCCTCCCTTCCTTTTTCTCCTCCTTCTCATCTTTCTAAGACAGGATTTCTCTATATAGCCCTGGATGTCCTGGAACTAACTATGTAGACCAGGCTGTCCTCAGACTCCCAGAGAGCCTCCTGCTTTTGCCTCCCAAGTGCTAGGATTGAAGGTACAAACAACCAACACCTGTTTCAGCCTTTCTGATTTATTTTTATTGTTTACTTTGTGTGTGTGTAGTGTGTGTATGCACGCACAGGAGTGCTTGCTTGTGTTACAGGTATGGTGACATTCATGCTAATGAATGGTACTCCTTTAGAGGTCAGAGGACAGCTTTGAGGGATGGGTCTCTCCTTCCCCCGTGGATTCCACGGACAGAAATCCAGTTGTTAGGCTGACACGGCGAGTGCTTTCACCCTCTGAGCCATCTCACTTGGCCCCCTGGTCCACTTTAACGCAGGATTCATTGTTTCTAGGACTGAACCCTGACCCAGAGCATGCCCAGCAAGAGTTCTGCTACTGTGTTGTATCCCCAGCCCAACAAGTGACATCTTAGGAAATAGCAAATAAAACCAGCAAAGGAGAGACACACTTGAGCCCATGCATACACGCACAGTGTCAAAAACCTAGCTGGCAGGCTGCTTTCATACTCCATCAACCCTGCAAACCCAACTTAAGGTCACCTGGGCTTTTCTGGTATCAAGAACCAGCAAGCAGTTGAGCTTGGTGGTACACACCTTTAGCACCAGTACCTGCGAGGCAGAGGCAAGCTGATCTCTGTGAGTCTGATGCCAGCCTGGTCTACAGAAGAAAAAAAAACCAGAAGAAAAAAAAAAAGGAAGAAAGAACCAGCAAGCTCACTGGCTGGACCTGGTGGCCTCTGTACCAACTGGCACCAGAACACCTCTCCTTGACTTCTGAATCCATTTGGCAGTCTTGGTACACTCTGAGACCAGACTGCTGTAGCAAAGAATTGCAAAGACAATGACCTCAGTAGACCTGAAGCAACAGGATTAGAGCGGAGAGCAATGGGGAGGGCACCTGTGCTCACACGCCCGCCAGCCGCTGAGCAGGTTGCACAAGCCTGGTAGTGCCTCAACTTGAGGAGCTCAGCATTCAGGGTAGAAAAACTGTTTCTGGGGGAAGGAATGGAAGAAGAGTGACATGAAGAAGCTATGGGGACAAAATCGACTGTGGCCTCAGCTAGAGGGGTCAAGGATGCATCCTAAATGTTACCATTCAGATAGAAATGAAACTCGGGGAGACCCTAATTGTCACTTTCCTCCACTGTGAACAGGAATTGGTTACTCCTCTTGTTGCTGTTTTTACAAAATACCAGGCGAGGAGCTGGAGAGATGGCTCAGTGGTTAAGAGGGCGTTCTGCTCTTTCAGCGGATCCAAGTTCGATTCCTGGCACCCATGTCAGGTGGTTCACATCTGCCTATTGTTACCCCAGCTCTAGGGAAATCCTGCACCTCTGCCCTCTGGGAGAAACTTGCACACATATGTGAAAACCCACACACAGACAGACACACATACACATAATTGAAAATAAAAATAAATCTTTTGTTTGTCTGTTTTTTTTTTTTTGAGACGGTTTCTCTGTAGCTTTGGAGCCTGTCCTGGAACTAGCTCTTGTAGACCAGACTGGCCTCAAACTCACAGAGATCCTCCTGCCTCTGCCTCCCGAGTGCTGAGATTAAAGGCCTGCACCACCAACGCCTAGCAAAATAAATCTTTTTAAAAAAAGTTTTAAAAAATATATTTAAAAAATACCAGACAAAAGTACCTTGACAGCAGAAGGGCTTCTTTTAGCTCACAATTCTAGGGGATGTTGTGCATAATGGTGAGGAAGTCACGACGGCTGGAGGGTGGCTGGTGACATCGCATCCACAATTAGGAAACAGAGAGGAGACAGGAAGTTCGACTGGGCTATGAAACTCAAGGTCTACTTCCTGTGGCCCACTTTCTCCAGAAAGATCCCACTTCCTAAAAGTTCTACAATCTTCCAGAATATTGCAACCAGCAGAAGACCAAGTGTTCAGATACATAGAGACATTTCATATTCCAGTCCAACAGTAAAACAGAAGTTGGAGACTAGTAGGTGCTTAAAATATCCCAGACATCACATGAAGCACTTAGCGTATGCAACCCTGTTTTCAGTGAAGCGGGTCCCACGATTATTTCCATGGTTCAGATGTGGAAGCTGAGGGTTACAGAAGTGTATTTACATGCTACTGACAGTGAAAGAAGTTATTGTAGAAGTGCGAAAGGCTTCAGGGTAATGCTGGAAAAACCTTTATTTTAAATACGTATTTTAATTATGTAAACGTGTACCTATATTTTGGCATATGCACATGGGTGGATGCTTGTGAAAGCTAGAGGTGCTGGATCCCCTGGACCTGGACTTACAGACCACATGACGTGGGTGCTGGGAACCAAACTTGGATCTTCTGCAAGAACAGCAAGTGCTCTTAACCACTGAGCCATCTCTGCAGCCCCTGGAAATACCTTTTTAAAAGCGAGTGGGTATCAAGTGAGCAGAGATCAGGTTACACCAAGGCCCAGAACAGGAAATGAGCTGGAGAGCTGGAGGGGGGGATTAGACTGGGGGAGTCAGAGCTGAGGAGTTGGGTAGTGATAGGTCATCCCTGGCTTTGAAAAGGATAATCACCTGACCGGGTCGGTTATCCTAGGTGAACTCATGATTTCACTGTGCTTTTAGAATCAAAGTTTGCCATTCATCATGGCTCCAGCCCTGTCTACTCTCTGTTACCTCTGTCGAGGTCCCCATTTTAATGTTCTAGTGTAGTATATGGTTCTGCTATTTAAATCCTGCTTAGAAGGACGCAGGGCATCTACCTACCTACAGGTACACACACATGTATAGACTTGGGGGAGGTGCAGGCCAGGGGAGAGAAAAGGGCCAGAGAGAAACGGAGGTGGGGGAAGCAGGGACCACAGAAAACAGGCAGAGTAAATAAACAGGTCGCAGAAGGCAGCAGAGAGTCAGAGGAGGGAGCAGCTGGTCTGCGTGTCACATGTCCCTGGAGGTTAAATTGGATGAGGACTATAAAAAGACCCAGGGATTGAGTGATGAGAAGGTCACCCAGGACCACGTTAAGTGTCAGATAAAGAGGTACAGGCAGGAAAGACAGACGTGCAGTCCAGCAAGCAGTCTGCGGAGGGAAAGGGAGCCTGGGGCGAAGTGAAGGGGGCGCTTTCGACTGCTGTCTTTCAGGCAGAGAGGGTCTAGGGGGGAGCTTTTTGTTGTTGTCTTTTGTTTTTGTATGAGGTAGAGTCCTTGAACTCAACACAGCCAACATTGTTTCAATCTGACTCTCCCAAGTGATGCCACCCTGCCCCAAGTATGTGTTGAGGTGTCACGTAGCAATAGCTGACCTTAAACTCCTAATCCCCCTGCCTCCACCTCTCACAGGCTGGTTTGTGTTGCAGTTTTTATTTGCAGGAGTGGGAGTGGAGGGAGGAGCTCTGGCCAGGGAACAGCGCCCCCAGGAAAGCAGGCAGGGACTGGTAAACCTGGGTATGGACGTTAGTCTTCGATATGGGGAGAAAGCAAAAGTTCACATTTCAGGGTTCCCCTGGGAATGGCTGAGATATGGGAGCATGTAATCTGACCTAAGAACCTGAGAAATGGGCTGATAGCTTTTCCTCCCCTCTAACTATTGAAAAGGCCACTGCCCCAGCCACAGAATCCTGACTCTTTACTGCCCTTTCTGAATCTCTGGGGCCTTCCCTTTTCTGAGGCCTCACTTTTCCTGCCTGAGGAACCTAGTGAGGGTGGGGCACGTTGGAGGGAAGAATGACAGAGGAGGACGGGGCAAGCCAGAGCTTGGTGATACAGGCTCCCAGCCCAGGCCTTTCACGTGCTGACTCCAGCTTCTCCCGAGAGCTGGGCTCCCTCCCATGAATGGGACAGCTCCTGTCCCACCTGTTTTCTGATCATACGCCTGCCCACTCCAAAGATGAACTCAAAAGAAGCACACATCCAAGAGAAGGTGAGGCAGGGGAGCTGTAGCACATGGGTCGGCAGAGGTCAGTGGCTGCCACACGTAAGTATCGCAAGAACAGCTGTGGGCGCAGCGGCAGCAGGTTCTTTAGAACCTCTGCCTGCAGCGGGAGCCCAATACAGCCCTCTGCTGCCACAGCCTGGCACAGGAGAGCTGCCTCCTGGTAGACACAAGACTCTGAGCTAGCTTCATCTGGAGGGGAACCCCTGGCCCCTGAAATATCTCTCTGACAGCAGCAGCAACAGCAGCAGCAGCAGTCCACCGTGCGAATGTCCCGGTGAGAGGCAACACTTGGAATCCCAGCAGCCCTAGTTTGGTTTTAAGCATTCTTTAACAATGTCTCAATTGCACATACTAAATTTTGGTCGTTTTCACCCACATTTCTATCTCTCCTCCTCCCCTTCCCTCCCACTGAACCCTTTCTACTTCCTAGCAAGTCTCCCTCCTACTTAACAAAGTTACATTACTTCTTTACTTTGTATCCACGCGTGTTTGTGTGTGTTGGGGAGAACGTGTGCATGTACACACCTGTCACGGTCAGAGCACACTTACAGGAGCCAGCTCTCTCCTTCCTCTGTGTCGATGCTGGGGGTTAAATTCAGGTCCTTAGTCTTCCTGCTAAGTGCCTTTACCTATTTAACCATCTCAACTCCCCCCACCACTTAACTTTGGGCTGTGTGTATATGTGTGCGTGTCCCACTATGTTTACATGAGAGAGGAAAACCATCCCAGCATTTCAAAGCTGAGAGGACAAGGCCAGGCACAATGGCACACGCCTTTAATCCCAGCGTAGGGACTTAGGGCAGGTGGCTCCTTGAGAGTTCAAGGCCAGGGCTGGAGAGATGGCTCAGAGGTTAAGAGCATTGCCTGCTCTTCCAAAGGTCCTGAGTTCAATTCCCAGCAACCACATGGTGGCTCACAACCATCTGTAATGAGGTCTGGTGCCCTCTTCTGGCCTGCAGGCATACACACAGACAGAATATTGTATACATAATAAATAAATAAAATATTTTTAAAAAAGAGAGAGAGAGCGTACAAGGCCAGCATGATCTTCATAGCAAGTTCAAGGCTAGCCAGAGCTACACGGTGAGACTTGTCTCATGACCTGTGTCACTCATTTTTTAATAGTGCTTCAGAGCTGAGAGACTCTTTAGAGTGCTCCTTGAACAGACACGTAGCTGGGCAAGGTGGCTCATGTCTGTAATTCCAGCCCTTGGTGGGGAGGCTGAGGTCGTGGGATTTCCATCTCGGCCTTCATAGTAAGTTTCAGGGAAGCCTGGGGTATAGTATGAGAACTTGTCTCAATCAAGCCAAAACCAAAGAGGCAAAAACAAAAACAAAAACCCTCAAGCCCAGTAACAGTGAGCAACAACCGCAATCTAAACTCTAAGCCCTGGGACAGCTGAAAGAAGAGTGGTTTCTACCATCTCCATATCCCAAAAGTACCACGGGGGGTGGGGGTGGGGGGTCACTGATGCAGCTGCAAAATCCTGACCCTTCAAATCCATGGGACAGTTCTTAGGGGCTCCTTCTTCCTGCCTTCCAACCCCAAAGGGTTTTCTCATACTCTCCAAGTTCCATTTAGAGGCCTCATAGCTGATCCAGGTTTGGTGGCTTTCACCTTTAATCCCAGCACTCAGGAGGCAGAGGCAGGCGAGAACTCTCATAGCTGGCGATTGTGTATGGAACCAGGTCAGATTCCAAATCTGTCTGTCTGGATATGGCTCTGCCACAGACATTTCCTAGTTCCGTGACGTGGGGCAGGTAAGCTAACTTATCTGAGTCTCCATCACCTCACACCTATGATAAGATAAAAGCTATAGGCTGTTGTGAAATCATCAAGCTAATTTGTGGAAAGTGCTGAGCACAGTCAAGGCCTGGTGTGAGGCCTCTGCCTGATGGGTGCAGATATCCCTGTGTGAGAACGTTGGAATGGCCACATTCCATGCGGTGGTGTCTCTCTGGCAGTAGCCAAAAGTAGATGATTGCTATGTCACCTAGTCTTATGTCAACTTGACACAAGCTAGAGTTATCTGAAAGGAGGGGACCTCAACTGAGAAAATGCATTCATAAGACTGAGCTGTAGGCCAGCTTACAGGGCATTTTCTTAGTTAGTAACTGATGGGAGGAGACCCAACCCTTTGTGGGTGGTACCATCCCTGGGGTGGTGGTCCTGGCTTCTCTAAGAAGGCAAACTGAGCAAACACAGGACCTCTGCATCAGCTCCTGCCTCCAGGATCCTGCTCTATTTTCGTTCCTGTCCTGACTTCCTCCAATGATGAACTGTGTTGTAGAAGCAAAAGTTGAATAAATCTTTTCATCCCCAAATTGCCTTTCGGTCATGGTGTTTTGTCACAGCAATAGAAATCCTAACTACGGCAATTTCTGAGGGGGACAGATCAGATCACCTCGAAGCATCCTCTACAAAAGATTAAAAGTCTCTCCTGCGAACAGAGCCACAGAATCAACTAAGCAGGGCTCACAAGGTCGGAAGCAGCAATTACTAGGTCTTCTGCATATATACTGGGGTTGTTTGGCTTGGGAATTTTGTGGGACTCCTAATAGTGGGAGTGGGGGTGCCTCTCTGACTCTTTTGCTTGTTCTTTGGGACCCTTTTCCTCCTGATGGGTTGCCTCATCCAGCCTGGATATGAAGGTTTGTGCCTAGTCTTATTGTATCGTGTTATGCCATGTTTGGTTGATATCACTGGGAGGTCTGCTCTTTTCTGAAGGGAAACAGAGGAGCAGTGGTCTGGTGGGCATGGGGGAGGGGACCTAGAAGGAGTGAAGGGAAGGAAAGTTGTAGTGGGATGTATTGTATGAGAGAACTATAAATGAAAAGAGGAAAGAGGAGGAGGAGGAGGAGGAGGAGGAGGAGGAGGAAGAGGA
>NW_004949098.1:885053-889481 GCF_000317375.1 Microtus ochrogaster | reverse complement strand
AGAAGAAGAAGAAGAAGAAGAAGAAGAAGAAGAAGAAGAAGAAGAAGAAGAAGAAGAAGAAGAAGAAGGAAAAGAAGAAGAAATAATTACTCCTGTTACCTCAAAAGTGTGTGTGTGTGTGTGTGTGTGTGTGTGTGTGTGTGTGTGTGTGTAGGGAGTACACATGATATGTATACATGCATGTGTTGTGTAGACTAGAAGTCAACCTAGACTGTTACTGCCACCATGCCTAACTTCTTCTAAGAAGTTTATCTAACTTTCTCTAAATGGATGTTTATAATTTACTCACATAACTGTTCTGTCTGAACAGTTTAGCTTTTGAGACAAGACTGCCCTAACTCTGTAGCTCAGACTATCCTCAGGTTCATAGCAATCTTCTTGCTTCAGCTTTCTGAGATATGAGCTACCACACCCGACTTCTATTTGAGCATTCTGAAAGCCTAGTATATTCCAGGAGAAAAGGTCAGTAAAAATTAACAATAGGGGAGACATTGGATGAATCCTGCAGGTAGGGGAGAAGTTAGAGTGAGGACATGGCCTGAAAACAAGGCATTAGCTTTGTACATCAAACAAGGAGACCCACATATCTTTACGCTGCTTGTTTCCCAAAGTGCTGGAAACCAGCTTCAGAGAACTGAATGGAAAGCAGGAGCAACAGCTACAGATCCGACAGCTGCTAATGGCTGAAAGCACCTCAGTGCAAAGGTCCCGCTGCTGTCCCGGTGTCCTCTGGCAGTTCTGTCGCTGTGGTAAAATACCCGAGGAAAAGCAGGGAAAAGCAGCTTAGGGAAGAAGGTGGCTTATTTGGCTCACAGTTCCCAATTACAGCAGGGAAGTAGCAGAGGCAGGATCTTAAAGCAGCTGCTCGCATCACATCCACAACTAAGAGCAGAGAGAAATGAACGCATCCATGCCCACTGGCTTGCATTCAGCTCAACATCTCCACTCTTACATTACCCTAGAGAATGACGTCACCCACAGTGGGCAGGCCTTCCTCCCCCCTCAGCTGATGTAATCAACACAAGGCCCTGCAGATATACCTGCAGGCCAACCTGATTGGCACAATCTCGCATTGAGATTCTCATTCCAGGTGATTCCAGGTTGTGCCAAACTGAAAGTTAAAGCTCACTGACACAGTGCCCTTGTGTCCCTGTGTTATTTTCCCGCTTTATGTTGCCAGGCAATCTCCAGTCTTCCTTCTGTGACTCTAAATTAATTTGCATTTTTTAGAATTTTATAAAAATCCCATCATACCAAGATATACTATTCTAAGATTCTACCAAAATTCTCTCACTCAGCCTATTTTGCAATCTGATAATTTTGAGACTCTATTTAAATCTTTTTTAAAAATCAGAAAGTGTGAGCCTGGAATGGTGATGTACGCCTGCAATGTGTCATTCAGAAGGCTGAAGCAGAAGAATCTCTGCAAGTTTGAAGCCAACCTGGGCTACAAGGTAAGTCTAAAGCTAGCCTGAGCTATGCAACAAGACTGTCTCAAAAAAGTCCAAAACTACCAAATTAACTAATTCATTAGCATTTTGAAACATCTTTTGCTCTCTACGCTGAAATTCATAGTTAAAATAACATACCAATAAATTTGTTTAAAAAAATAGACTAAGGGGATAGGGAAATGGAATCATGGGTATAGTGCTTGCTGTGGAGTCATAAGGACGTGAGTTCAGATCTCCAGCACCCACATCAAAGCTGGCACAGCAGGCTGGTCTGTAACCCCTGTACTGGGGAGAAATGAGACAGACAGACCCCAGGGCTCACTGGGCAGCAGACGAGCTGAAACAGCAAGGTTCCGTTTCAGTGGGAGACCCTGCTGTAGCCAGACTTTTCTTTGGGCCTCCAGCTCACAAATACAGCATGGAGACTCATTATTGATTATGAGAGCTAGGTTTTAGCCTAGGCTTGTCCCTCTAGCTCTTATAACTTAAATTAACCTGCTTTTAGGAATCCACATTTTACCATATGGCTTTTACCTTTCTTTCTTTTCCCTCCAGGTCTCATTGACATCTCCCCTTTGGCCCAATTATCTCCTTCTACTTCCTCTCTGCTCCTAGAAGTCCCACATACACCTCCTGCCTAGCTAGTACCACTCAGCTCTTTATTAAACCAATCCCAGCAATATATCTTCACACAGTGTTCAAATAACTCACAATACCTTGCCTCAAAAAGTACAGTAGAGATCAACAGAGGAAGATATTTAACAATGCTCTGCATCCTCCACACTTGCATGCCTAAACAAGCATACCGGTATACACACACACACACACACACACACACACACACACACACACACACACTTAAATTGTCCTAACAAAGGAGGAAGAAAAGAAAGGCAAATTGTGATACAATGCAGGTGTTCCACAGTGTGAGCTGTACCTTCTGGGAAACACAATAAAGTCATTAGATGGTTCCATCATCTGACGGCAGATAAGCTCCAGACAAATTAAAGCAGTTCAGCCGAATGACAGCCACACTTTCCTCATTATATAGTGTTGTATTTCTTATATTGCATTTGTCATAAAAAAAAAAGCCTCTAAATTCCTGGATTTGAATTCTCATGAGGAAGAGGGCATTACACGCAGATTTCAGGATATTTAATCACCAGCTGTGTTGTTGACAGTGACATTCTTTTCTAAGTCACAACCTTCAGTTATCAATAAAAGTCCAGTCTCCCCTCGACTTACACAGTGGTTGCGCTCTTTAAAAAAGGTAGATGCTGCCGGGCGGTGGTGGTTGTACACGCCTTTAAGCCCAGCACTCGGGAGGCAGAGGCAGGTGGATCTCTGTGAGTTCGAGACCAGCCTGGTCTACAGAGCTAGTTCCAGGACAGGCTCCAAAGCCACAGAGAAACCCTGTCTCGAAAAACCAAAAAAAAAAAAAAAAAAAAGGTAGATGCTAGAGAGATGGTTCAGTGGTTAACAGTGACTGCTGCTCTTGTAAAGAACCCAGGTTCAGTTCCCACACTCATCTGGTTGGTGGCTCACAACCACCTAGAATGCTAGTGCCAGAGCAGAGGTTCTCAATCTGTGGTCTCAACCCCTTTGGGGGTCGAATGACCCTTTCACAGGGGTCTCATATCAGATATCCTGAATATCAGATATTACACTACAATTCAGAACAGTGGCAAGTTACAGTTATGAAGCAACTAAATCATTTTATAGTTGGGGGGTCACCACAACAAAGGAACTGTATTAAAGGGTCACAGCGTTGGGAAAGTTGGAACCCACTGCTCTAGAGGATATGGAGGCCTAGCATGCATGCACATGCAGACAAACACTCATACACAAAAATAAATAAACAACAAATCTTTTTTTTCTAAATCACAGGGTATATTAAATTCATGTTTTAACATTACTTGTGTCTGCATATAAGCAAACCGGATGCCGTGTATCAAATAATCATAAACAGAGTTGTCCCACATCCACGTTCATGCAAGCTGTAATTAATTCAGCAGATCACAAAGCCCCAAAAGATACGGAAGTAAGAGAACTTTGGGGGAAGAAGAAAGGGTTTGGAAGGGATCGGAGGGGGATAACAGGGTAGTAGAAAGTATATATAATTAAAATACATTGTATACATTCGTAAAAGCATCAGAGAACAAACTCTCTTCTAAATTTTGTTCTCAAGTATGTTGTCTACGTAATTCCACACATTCTTTGGCTCTTCATCAAACACCATTTATATGGTCGTAAAACATAAGCCCACAATCAGATTTAACTGGCAATAAAATGTAGTTATTTTGGCAGAAAAAGGAGCCAGAAATGGCGAGAGACAGCAGGAAAGTCATCTCATATGAGGAAGCGGTAGATAAAGTTCGAAGCTGATGACTCAAGCCATCAACATGTCACATAGGGAAATATATGAGCAGTAAGAAGGAAGGAAACCAAAATATTCTTGGGATCCAGCAGGCCCACTACTGGGGGTATTACCATGGGAAATGAAATCAGCATATCAGACACACCCAATGCAGCACTCTTCATAAAAGCTGAGCAATAGAATAATCATAATTGTCTAACAGCAAATGAATGGGTAAAGAAAACATGGTATGCCAATACAGTGGAATACTACTCTGTCATAAACAAGGATGCAATCCTGTCACTTGTGGCAATGCCAGTGAGTCAGGAAGCCATTATGTTAAGCAGCATAAATTAAATACATAAAAACCAAATACTATATGATTTCTCTTACGTGTGGAATCTAAGAAGCTGGTGTAACATATAATTCTGCCTAGGAAGATAGTGGTTACCAAAGACTCAGGGGTGGGGGTCAGGGCAGAAGGGAGGGAGAGAGTCCCAGTGTTTGAACTTGTGACATCTGGCTTGTATGCTATCTTAATGAGGGGTTTCTTTCCTTTTTTTTTGGTTTTTCGAGACAGGGTTTCTCTGCGGCTTTGGAGCCTGTCCTGGAACTAGCTCT